>NC_049237.1:55283657-55377084 GCF_011100685.1 Canis lupus familiaris | reverse complement strand
TCCTGGCAGAGCTCCTGCTTCAAAACCCATGCCAGCCTCCCCACTCACCCTGGGATCCTCCTCCTCTGGACTGGGAACTCTGAGGGCCAGTCCTGCTATCTGTGGCCTCTTGCCTTTCTGGGGTCTCAAGGGACTGTCGGGCCCAAGGTGGGCATGACCAGCCGCCATCAGTCCCACCTTCTGGAGGGACAAGTCAGTCTGCTTCAGGGATGGGTTTCGGGTAGCCTGAGGGAAAAGAAACAAGAGAGTCCTATTCACCTGACCTAGGCGTCCTCACTGTACCATCTTCCCAAGAGGCCTTAGTGAGCTTCAGGACAGTGGTGCCAAACACATTTCCCCCTGTCACTTCTCTTTCCTCCTTCCTGCCTACGCTCTCCTGGCCAAGCCACATCCCCGCTCTGAGGAAGGCCGCCCTTAAGGAAGGACTCTTGTTGACACTATCATTAAGTCTCTCCAAATCCCCTGTGGGAACAAAACCAGGGACGGGACCTCTCCCGATTGAGGTCCAGTGGGATGCACCATGGAACACGCAAAGGGCAAAAGCGTCAGGAAAGTGGGCTTCCCTCTCATATCTGAATGCCCCTTGTGACTCCAGAGGAAGCCATAGTTAAGTCCAAATTCATTGGGAAAACACATTCTTCTCTACTCGATGGGAAGCTGCCCATCTGAACACTTCCATTCCATGTGTTCGTGGCAGTGCCCCCAATTAACTGCCATTGAAGGTTTGGGAGGTGAATTTCTTTTCACCTTGGGAACCAGGTAATTCTTCTATTGAAAAAAAGGTCAATTATTTATGGGACAGTGAGTGTGTGTGTGTGTGTGTGTATGAGGGAGAGTGATCACCTGAGCTGTAGGAAGGACAGAGGGAGAAGCACTCAGTTATCAGAAACCCAGTGAGGGCCTGGATCCATCTCCAGAGCCTGAGATCACAACCCGACCCAAGTCAGTCCCTGAAAAAACGGAGCTGCCCAGGCGCCCTGATCCTGTGTCTTCTCTAGGTCTGCAGGGCCCAGTGAGACATTTACAGGCCTTCTGTCCCTGCTCGTCCACCACCCCACACCAATGTGACACCTGAGGCCCCATTCCACTGGCATTGGAACCTCCGGGTGTCCAGGGCATTCACAGCCATGCCTTGGCTCAGTCTCTGTCCTCAGAACATGTTAGACCAGAAAGAGTCCTTAACCCGTGGAGGAAGGGCCAATCCCTCCATCATTTCCTCACTGTCCCATTGCTCTGTCAGGGAAGGTCGGACCAGTGGCCCGAAAACTCACCTGAAGTGCACTTGTGGTCCTCACGCCCATCAGGAGAGGCTGAGAAAGGTCCTGGACAGACTCCGCTGCAGGAGACTGGGTGTCCCGTGGGAGAGAGGGATGGTCAGGAATGGCCACTTCCGTTGCTCCCGGACTTTTATACTGCCCCAAGGTCACGTGACATTTCAGCCACTTGAAAGACATCCACCTAATCCTCTTAGCTGCTGCAGGGATTGAGCCAATCAGCAGCTTCAACAGGCTAATGTCCTCATGAGAGCGATTTCTATGACTCCGTGTGTGTGCCTGTGTGTGTGTCTCTGTGAATGGAGGTGTGAGTCCATGTGGATTTGGTGGAGATTGGAATTTCTGCAAGTGAAATTATATTGGTACATTTTAGCATGGGAATTAGCCTCAGGACTCATGTTTCCTGAACTATTGGTATTTTACCAACACTTCTGCTGAATTTAGACCTAATGGTATTAAAAATGGGGTCAGGGTTTGAGGTTATTCAAGATGTTATATCCATTTTGTCAACTAACTTTCAGTTAAAAACTGAAATATCATAAAGAGCAAGATCTTCCAATCGGCTATAATTGCTTGATTGGATTAAGGGATTTGGGTGTGGTCCCTTTCTCATAGAGACCTTTCAGGCCAGCCCAGGTCCTAATCTTGACTCTCTCATCAGACAGCACCTTCAGGTCTTTCTCAACCTCCCTAACTGCCCCTGCTCATTTCTGAACCGAATTTGATCAGTTTCTATGTTCAATGGATATCTCTATGAATGTCCTTTTTTCTTCCTCAGTAACCTCAAGCGAGCCAAGGAGTGTTAGTCGTCAGTGCTCTAGGACAGGGAAGATCACTCTCCCAAAGGAGCAGGTATCACATAGGAACTCGTTCTCCTCAGCAGCCAGAATGTTTGTAGCTGTAACCAATTATTTGGGAATATGGCATCCATTGATTGGCTTCTACACTTCCATCTCTCTGGACTATGATCCCAATCTACAAAGATTGTGAAGGTTTTGATGAATACCAGTTTCTGTCTAGGTGTGGCCCGGGTCCACCACAAGAAAAATTCTCTGGCTGGGTTTTATGCTTTGGGAAACATTCCTTTGAAACTCCCTTTCCTACAAGAGTCTCTATCCTTAATCCAGTGTTTATATGCCTCATTTTAACTGTTCCTCAGGGAATTCCACCCCAATATCCTTTATATTCTCTTGATTCAGTTGGAATATGTTGTAGGCTTGTGCCTTTTTCCACATTGTGGGCTTGGCAGGTGTAGATGCAGGTAGGAGGGCACCTGGTTAGCTTGTGGTTTGAAAGTGTCATTATGGCTTCTTCCGCCCACAGAATTGGTAGTGTCTGCTGAAACATTTTTGAGTCGTCACGACAATTCATTCCTACTTGTGACCATGATCCTTTGCATTGGAAAGGAGGCATCTTTGTGCAGGATAGAATAGTGAAGAATAATGAATTATAGAACTCGTATAAGTCTAGGAAGGTGAAACCTAAGTCTATTTGTCTTCTTTACCTGACCAGAGGCCACGAGAACAGGAACATTTGACAGGCCTTGGTCAGTGACTGGGCTTCACAAGCCTGGGGCCCTGGTGAATTCTTGATGTTCACTTGTTCATCCCTGGACACTAAGAGAATAAAGTGTCATCTCTGAAGCCACCATGTTTTAGGATATTGATTCTGTACCCATGGAGGTTCAATAAAAAGCTTGTGTAGGATGTTCTATATGATATCTCCATTTTTACCTGAAAGTTTAATCCCTGAGCCTAACCTGCCAATTGAAGACACATACTGAGACCCCTGATGAGACTGTCCAGTCCCATTCCACATCTCCTCTGAGTAGCCCTAAAGTTAGCCTCAGCCCACCTGGTGGACCTCCTGGTGCCCAGGAAGTGCCGATCGCTGACACCCCACAGCCAGCTCGCCAACCCTGTGTCAGGGCTGACAGCCTGGATGTGCAGCAGAGTCTCCCTCGAGGGGCTTCCAGGCTGGCGCCAGGGCCATGGGGTTAGGACACACCAGGCACCACCCAAGTATCCTGAGGAGAACACCCGTCCGCTGTCAGGAACGAATTGGCAGACAATTCCCAAATGCCCCTCCATACTCCAGGCAAGAAATGTGCCCCAGATGCCCCTAGACAGGACCCAGAACCCCAAAAGAAAGCGCGGTGAGCCCCAGCTAGCACACCCGCAGGAGATCCAGGGAGCCCTGTGGGGAATTCAGGGAATCTGTGTCCTCCAGGAAGCAGTCACGCCTGTGGATGCACAGCCGGGCCCCCGCAGCCCAGGAAGACACCTGCCCTCTGGCCAAGCAAGAGCCCCCAGCCCCACACCTGCCACACGTCCCTGGAGATGCTGCAAGCCATGCACCGAGCCCCCTCGGCCGCCTCTGCGCGGGCCCCCACTCAGCCCCTGAGAATGTTCTTCACCAGATTGGACAGAAGCTGCTGGAGCTCCCCGGTTCCTCGCAGCTCCCTCATCCTTCCTCCTGAGAAGCCAGGACCTGCTCAGGGCCCTCCTGCCACCCACCTGTTGGAACGGAGCCTGTGTCTGTGGCCCCTGGAGTGTCCTCCACAGTGACCTACAGGTGTCCTCATCCTCAGAAGACACTGATAGTGAATGAGGCAGCTCCTGGCCTCAGACATTGTCCTCCACCCCACTGCCACCTGACGGGGTGACTGAAGACCTCAGGACATGGCCCCTCCTGGACTCATGTGGGGAATCAGCCATTGCTCAGCTGCATTGTGTGGAAATTCCCGGGTCTACAGTGTGCTGCCTCTCATGCTCCTGGAGCCATGCACCCACCCCCAAAACACACCTTGTACTTTCCTTAGGGAAATCCATGCACTATGACAAAGGCTACTCTTCCATGTAGAATGTCAATTTTATCTTCTGCAAATAGATTCTCAGGCCTCGCGGCGGCTCCCTGCAGGATGCATGTCCCCTCGTCCACCTCAGGGTGCAGGGGCCTTGGCCGGGAATGGGCATCTGATCGCCCTGATGAAGTCCAGCCGGACGGAGTTGCTGGAGCACAAGTCCGACAACTGCTGCTCGCCTTGCAGGGCAGAGATGTCATCTCCATTTGCAGCTTCTTAGACGACTATCGTGGATTCGCCACCACGGACGAGGTGCTGGACCTGCTGTCCACTGAGTGAGCACCTGCCCCTCCGCAGCCCAGGGCTGGGCCACCTGCTGGTGGGGAGGCTGGGGATGGTGTGAGCTTCCCGGCCTCGGCTGCTCCCCCACCTGGAGCAGGGTAACCCAGGGCCTAGCAGGTCCTGGAGGGCAGCCCTGGGGCCTGGCCTGTGGCGGGTCGGCCAGAGGGGCTGTGCCTGTGCTCAGCAGCCATCCTCCTCACTTGTGAGGAGACTTGTGCCTCCTCCACCCATCACCAGGGGCCTGAGCTGGCCTGTTTTCCATTGAAAGGGAGGTTTGAGAGTCCATCGGGGGTCTGTGTCCTGGGGCAACCAGACCGGGGGACCCCGGGGTGCCTCAGGCCCACTAGGATATGGGCCATGGGCCTGGCTGGAGCCCTTTCATGCTCAAGCCTTCAGGAGTCCCCAGTAGGTGCGGGCGATTCTCTGGGAGCTGCCCGTGGCCCCACGAACAGAGGTGACGGCTCCCGGGGCTCCAGCCTAGTCGGGGTCAGAGGGTGACAGCCCCCATGATGAGAAGTCACGTCCCCAGCACAATTCATGGGATGCCCCCGCCCTCCTCTAGGTATGGGTGCATCGTAGATGCGTGGGGTAACAATGACATGGTCCTGCAGCGCTGGAAAATGTGAGTGACTCCGGCTCCTGCAGGAGGGCCTTCCCTCTCCAGGAGGGCAGCGAGGGGGCTGTGGGGTGGGGAGGCTGCACCCTCACCCCACACATCTGCAATTCCCGTGACAGGGTAAAGGTCTAAGGCCCCTTCTGGAAAAGAGCACAGGAGAGCGGTGGATGGGATTCGGGCTTGGTGGGAGGCATTGGGACCCCTAAGGAGTCCTTCTCCATGCCCCCCAACCCTCTCTCTGCCCCACACCTGGGGCCAGAGCAGAGGGGGTGGGAAGCATTGCACTCCCCAATCTGGTAGCACCTGGACCCGGGGGCACAGCAGGTGCTCAGGAGGGCTGGTGGGGGCTCCCGGACCAGGCGGCCCCCCACCCCGTGGGAGATGGGAGATTAGAGTCAGTGGAAGGACACCCCCAGGGCCCCCTCGGGAGGTGAGGCAGCCCAGAGCCACAGGAGGGAAGTTGGCGGTCCTGGGCAGTTCCTGGCAAGCCCTGGCAGGACACAGAGCCCGAGCCCTCCTGGCTTGGACCTACCCAGAAGACAGTGTGTGCAGTGAGGGCAATGACAGGCCAGATGCCCCCCGTCCCCGTACGCCTGCCTGTGGACTCAAGGGGCAGGTGGGCAGGGACCAGGCTGAGGAGGGAGCCCCGCTTCTCCAGGAGAGATGGTGAAGGTCACCCCGCTGGGCCTGGGCTCCCCGCACAGAGCCTGCATCCCAGCCCCTCCTCGGGGAGCAGGCCTGTGGCAGGCAGGTCCGCCAGGTGGCAAGGGGACGAGGATCAGGACTTGCCTCCAACATCCTGCAAGGGATGCGGGTCCCTGGGTCCTGCAGGGCTTCCTCAGGACACCTGTGAGTGATGGTGCCCTGTCTTCTGACACCTGTGCCCTCCTGTCCCTCCCCAGGGCCATCTCCTGCATGCTGGAAATATGGCTGGATTATTTTCGGGATGAATTTTGTCAGCTCCCAGAATTTCCCTCCCTGAGGATGATTCTGGAATTCATGAGGCAGCGCATGCCAGGCTCGGACGTGGAACTCCATGCCCGGCGTTACCTCCAGCAATTCAGACGCCTCCAGCAGCGGAGCCAGAGGGGGTGGCCGAGCGGGGACAGGGGGTGCCCGGCGGATCCAGCCTCTATGCAGCTGGGCCGGGAGCAGGGGGTGGGCTCACACCCCACCCCACGGGCTGTGGGCTGGGGACACCTCCCAGGGCTCTTGCCCCCACACATGTGGAGCAGTGGGAAGAGTGGCCTTGATTTGGGAGGAACGTGGACAGTCTGCCCTGATGGTGATACTTTGTCTTCTTGGAGCTACAGCTTTGGACCGAGCAAAACACCCTGAACCCGCTCTGGAGTGTGCCCCAGCTCTGACCGTGGGGCCTACTGCCCCGTCGGGGCCTGAAGGGATCGAGGCCATCCTGGCTGCTGGGGCTGAGGGCTTGGCCTGCGCTGAGGCACCCACTGGGGAGGCAAAGTCGTCACTGGTCTAGTTCACTGCTCCGCCTGCAGGAGCCCCCTGCACCCCTGCGAGCCTGGAGGAGGAGCAGGTGCCACCCCTGCTCTCGAGGTCATGGATGTGCCCGAGCAGCCTCCTAACTCGATGGAGCAACCAGCCATAGGACCGAAGCAACCCTGTGAACCACCTCGGGAGCCCGCCCCAGCTCCGACTGTGGGGCCTGCTGAAGCTTCAGGGTGATGGAGCTGGTCCTGGCTGCTGGAGCTGAGGACTTGGTCAAAGCCGAGATGCTGGCTCCTGAGTTTAAGGTAGTGCAGATGCTGGTCGAACCTATGGTTCCCTGCCCCGATGAGGAAGAGCCACCTGCACCCGCGGCCACCCCAGAGGAGTAGGCCCAGGAGCCTGCAATTGGGGTCCCCAGAGTGTCAGAGCCACCACCTGCCTCCGGAACAACCTGCTTCGACCCCTGAGCAGCCCCCTGGTCACCTCGGGAGCCCGCCCCAGCTCCTGCCGCGGGGCTCGTGGTGGCTATAGCCCAATGGAGCCTTCCCCTCCCTGTCATTGCATTGTTACTCTATTTTATGATTTTCGTAAACCTTTTGTAAGGGCTTATATATTTTATTTGTAATAAGGGTTAAGTTAACCTGGTACAAAATTTACTCTGATGCTTCTGAATTTCACATCGTGGTACTTTAGGTCCATTCACAGTGTTGCAAGCCCCCTGGCCCAGGGCGCCGAGGGACACAGCCGAGGATCCGTTGCTCCCCCGGGACAGGCAGAGGCCGGGAGGACCCAGGACAGCCAGGTCACTCCTGCTGCCAGGCCCAGAGCTGTGCAGGTCAGCAGCCCCGCCCTGGAGCACCCAGGCCCTGCACACTGGGGGCTGTTGTAGTTACTGCGGGAGCTGACTCCAGGGCTGCACAGCTGGCTGCCTGCACTGTTGTTGTCCCTCCTGGTGTCACCCTGTACCTGGGACTGAGCAGGGGGCTCACAGGATAAACTCCCACTGAGCCGTACACCTGGCAGAAGGCGGGGCAGCTCCCCAGGTACACACACCTGAGAATCAGCACAGCAGGACCCTCCCCCAGAAGAATTGCTAGAAGGTAAGGGGAAAAGCCAGTTATTGACCAAGCAGCACTGGAAAGTTCCAGGGGAAGTGGAGGGATTTACAGTATATAGAATCAAGATTTGTGGTTTCCTGCCTTGTTAATTTTCCCCATTCTCACTGGTGTGAGGTGGGATCTCATGGTGGTTTTGATTTGTATTTCCCTGATGGCAAGTGATGCGGAGCATTGTCTCATGTGCGTGTTGGCCATGTCTATGTCTTCCTCTGTGAGATTTCTCTTCATGTCTTTTGCCCATTTCATGATTGGATTGTTTGTTTCTTTGCTGTTGAGTTTAATAAGTTCTTTATAGATCTTGGATACTAGCCCTTTATCTGATACGTCATTTGCAAATATCTTCTCCCATTCTATAGGTTGTCTTTTAGTTTTGTCGACTGTTTCCTTTGCTGTGCAGAAGCTTCTTATCTCCATGAAGTCCCAATAGTTCATTTTTGCTTTTGTTTCTCTTGCCTTCATGGATGTATCTTGCAAGAATTTGCTTTGGCCAAGTTCAAAAAGGGTGTTGCCTGTGTTCTCCTCTAGGATTTTTGATGGAATCTTGTCTCACATTTAGATCTTTCATCCATTTTGAGTTTATCCTTGTGTATGGTGCAAGAGAGTGGTCTAGTTTCATTCTTCTGCATGTGGATGTCCAATTTTCCCAGCACCATTTATTGAAGAGACTGTCTTTTTTCCAGTGGATAGTCTTCCCTGCTTTGTCGAATATTAGTTTACCATAAAGTTGAGGGTCCACTTCTGGATTCTCTATTCTGTTCAGACTTTTTGGTAAAACTAGAATCTGCATTCACAGCTTTCATATTTGTATCTTTACCTAAATTCACTAGAGATGGGTTCCTTCTGCAAACACTTGCTTCTCCTATTATAAAAAGAAAGGGAAGTGTAGCAGCCTCGAGGGAAATGCTACTGTTAACCCATCACCAAAGAAGAGGATCTTTATCACATAAGCAAAATAGTAGCCCCAGAATGGCCTAGAACAAATCTATGCACAGAGGAAAATAAATTCTCAAATGGTAAGTCAGGAACGTTTGGGGGAACACTCATGGATGGGTCTTTTCTCCCCTCTTTTTTATAACCTTTGTCTAATGCATGCCTCAAGGATAGTCACTCTCGAAGATCAAATATTCCATTCACTTTCCAGGTGAAAGCCTTCATTCATTCAAATCTTTCAAAATAAATTGATTGCATATTTATTATGTACCAGGCACCGTTTAAGCAAACAAAACAGATAAGGGTCACAGCCTCATGGATCTCACATACTAGTCAGAGAGTCAGATAATAAGCAAATAAAATAAAGTTCAATTTTTACACCATCAAAAATGCCCTGAAGGGTCTCTCATTTTCCAATACACACAATCATTATAATTGACAAGCTGACTGCACGATATGTTGAATCTAACTGGGTAAGATAAGGAAATCATTATTCTCAGTATGAAACTAAAAAGATCTACTTTTTTTTATTACCATGGTGTGAATCAGTGACCCAATTAAACATCTAACTCCCAAAGCACACCTGTCATCACCAGTGCATTAAATAACAAGGACAAGAATCCATTTTAAGTGCAATTTCTTCCATGTCTGGAGCACTTTTTAGAATGCTTTCATAAAGCAGTGTCTTATTCTTCTGAAATAATTACATTCTCTCAGGCATTGGATTCATAATCTACTCGTAGCCTAAAAATCCACATTTGAATTTGATCATGGTTTTTTGAAGAAATTAAAAGACTTAGGCACTGCAAAGAATTTTACTTTAAGCAAACCAGGGGTTGGGTACCCTGACGTTGGCCACAGAACCTGACACAGGAAGAATACAAATGTATTTTTGTGCCCATCTCCCCACATGCGCCCAGCACTGTGCAATTTACAGGCATGATTGCATGAAATCTTGCAACAACGCTGTAAAGCAAGTGGTGATATCTCAATTTAATAGTTGAAGAGAAAGAGTCTACATGGCTTTCTCAAGACTGTGTTGCTAGTAAGTGATGTGGCTCGGGGCGCTTGAGGCAGAAATTCATGCTCCCTCTCTATATCCCTTTTTTTTCTTGGGCATATCACATCTGGGATTGGTATCTATATCCCATGTGAGCACGAATTATCAACTTTAGTGTGTTCTTTTAAAAATATGGTAGTGTGTTTCATGAGTTGATATTTGTTGAACCCAGGGAATGTTGTGCAGAACTACATGATCTACTGACAAAAAAAAAAAAAAAATATATATATATATATATATTCCTTGACTTCTTCATATATAGCACTTTTCTGTGAATGCATTTCTCAAGGTTTAAATCTGGAAAATACAATTCCGAACAATTGGGCGTGTGTATCAGTGCTAAAGACTTGGCTGCTTGACAGTCCCCGTCGCATGACCATCAGCACCGGCGGGCTTCTGGACCTTGGCCCCTTCCCAGGCCGTGGGAACGCATGTTCCCACATGGCCCACCTGTATTCTTTCTGGGATTGTGTAATATTTACGTAACACTGTATGAAGATTTATAGAAGCAAGTAGACATGTGCCCACTTTTCACTCCCCTCCACTGAATGAAGGCAAGTTTCCAGGTCTTTTATTGTCCCTTGAGCAGCATCAAATATTTCTTGCCATGTTTCTTTCAATACTCTTATTGCAAACATGCCTGGAGGCGATGTCGAATCCCCTTGCAATTGCATCTCTCTCTGTGAGAATTCTTTTGCTTGCACCTGCTTTGTTTTGACATGTACATTTTCCTTTGGGAGCCATATTCAAGAAAAACTAGAAAATCCTAGGTTTAAAAATATTGCCTCAAGTCCCCTGTACAATGCTGCCTGCCTTTCACTCTATATCCAAAGGTAGATCTATAATGTTCTTAATGCTTGTCACTGGCTCAGGGGTTCTTTTTTTTTATTTTTTATTTTTTTTTTATTTATTTATTTATGATAGTCACAGAGAGAGAAAGAGAGGCAGAGACACAGGCAGAGAGAAGCAGGCTCCATGCACCGGGAGCCCGACGTGGGAATCGATCCTGGGTCTCCAGGATCGCGCCCTAGGCCAAAGGCAGGCGCCAAACCGCTGCGCCACCCAGGGATCCCTCAGGGGTTCTTGTAAGAAAGCCCCGAGGCACACATCTAAAACTCTACGCTCTGTGTTTTTCTGTTTGTAAGTCACACATCACACTAAGGAGCTGGATGACCCAACCATTCCTCATCTGTTTCCAGTGAAATACTTGGGGGTGCCTGGCAAAATGGCAGGTGTCATTTCCCAGAAAACCTTACATTTCACAACATACATAACACTATTTTAATATTAATTCTTGATGATTTACCTCCTAAATTTTGAACAAAAGGAGTATTATTTTGGATGCTTTTATGTAAGCCATTTTTCCTAAATATCACGGAATTGTGACTTCATTTCTTAAAGTAGTTTTGTTTCTGGATCTATCCGAGGGAGAAAAAGAGCAGGAAGTGCTTTCTAGAGTAAATGCCAGTGCTCCCTGGAATCTGCCGTTAAATAAGGCACTTTGGAAGGACAGCACACTTACGGCGGGTTGTGAGGTTTTGTGTTAAAACTCGTAAATTCTCTACCCATAAACGTAGGAGACAAAGGTTTTCAAGCTTTACAAGCCATTTTGATTTTTGTAATGTAGTTTGAAGGAATCTTTTCTGGAACAGCATTCTACGCTCCCATCTTCCCAACACACACACAGTGCCTATCCAATAGGAATATATTTTACATCTCTGTTCTTTTCTTTGTTAGGGGACATAACTGCTAGTTTCTGGGGAAAAAATGATACACAAATGTTTGTGAACAGACCCCCTGTCATCTATCACAATGCTTGCTCTTCATCCCAGAGAAATTACCTGGAGAACTTGATGCCAATGAATTGCATATCTGAGGTATTATTCGTCCCATATCTTTGGGAAATTCAGAGAACTGAGACTTCACTTTTTTTTCTAGCAAGAACAGATCTTGTCTTACATGAATGCTGTGATCTTAAATACTTCAACATTCCATGATGATGTGAAGCATCCATTTTATATATTTTCAGGGATATCGGTGTCTTTTGGGGGATCACCCAGTTAAATGCAACTCATAACAACTTAATTCTTGGGATATCACACTTTATCACATGCATTCTCTGCGATTTATATTAATCTAGCTACAAGAAAGGAGACAATAATCATCGGATTGCTTAGGGTTAGATTCATAAGAAATCTGCCCATTTTCTTGCTCTAATATTTTCTTTTACTTAATGATGAGACTGGGGCTTGGGTATACTGCAAATTTTCATAATTCGCTCACAGTACAAACACAGTCTAGAATTTGTATAGACAAAGTCACTGACACTAGGGAGGGGGTGTCCAATATTTGGTGTCTGGTTAGGGCAGTACATTGGTCTGTGCCAGCATCCATGTTCAGAGACTCGAAGCATCTTCAAGCTCCCTGACTAACTTGGGAGCACACGGGGACCAGGTGACAAATGAATTTCTGACTAAATCTGTCTGTAACGGGCCCACTCAGTCCACAGACCCACCCCATGGCTATGTCTTCAGTTCTTTTTTTTTTTAAACACCCTTGTCTTATTCTTTTTTTTTAATTTTTTATTTATTTATGATAGTCACAGAGAGAGAGGCGCAGAGACACAGGCAGAGGGAGAAGCAGGCTCCATGCACCGGGAGCCCGATGTGGGACTCGATCCCGGGTCTCCAGGATCACGCCCTGGGCCAAAGGCAGGCGCCAAACCACTGCGCCACCCAGGGATCCCCTGTCTTCAGTTCTTAAATGAGTAAGTAGAGTGGGCATGTCTGAATGTGTCACCGGTCCCATACCGGGGCCTCACCTAGTGGCTGAGAAGCTGTCGTATACACATGGTCACATGGAAGCCTCTGAAACTGCCCCCGTCCCCATGTGGCCAAGACCTCACATCAGCGGCAATACCCCATCTCTTGGGGATTAGGAGCCACCCTTACAAACATAAAGGGTCTGGAGGTGGTGCCCGTCATCTCAACATTTCAGTTGCCAGTCAGTGTCCTGCGAAGCCCATGTTGGCCATGGAGGGTGAAAAGAGGCTTCTCACCACTTCATCAGACATCAGTGTCCATGCCTGAGGCTGTGGCCTTAGCAGAGTGGGTAAACACTGGTTAGCTGGTGACAATCAGAAAAGGGATCAGAACAAGTTCATATCCACATGGATTAAACCCCCCCACACACACACACACAGAAAAAACAGGGTACATTTAGAGCTTGGCCCCAAGGCTGGGTTAAATATCCTACCCTCTGCCATAATATCCTCCAGAGAGGCCTGAATTATCTGAACATCCTGCTGATACCACGTTAATCCACTAAATCGGTGGCATCGTGCTAATGTATCATGTACCCGCGCAGAGACAGATGTGTTCCGTGTGATGGGGATGTCCTCCGTGCACGTTCAGAGTCCCACCATGTTATGTGAAATATTTAGATGCAGCTCGGGGGGGGGGAGATGCTGAAACACATTATCAAAATTAAGGGAGAAATCACTGATCACACAGCTCCCATCACAAAGAAGGCTCAACACTGCCTGGGACGGTCAATCCCATGTGCCAACCTGGGTAGGCTAGAGTGACCAGCTGACCAGTCAAACCCCAGGCCAGATGCTCTGACGAGGGTATATTTCAGATAAGATTAATGTTCAGAAACATTTGAACTCAAATGTTCAGTCAACTTTGAGGACCTTTCATACTATGGGTGAGCTCCGCCCAATCAGTCTAAGGTCTTACGAGTAAGATCTTTTTGGATTTCCCAAAGTAGCGGGAATTCTGTCCCAATTTCCATCCTTCTAAAGAATCCTGACTCATCCGGTGCCTCGTAGGCCAGGCTGTGGCCACAGTGTGCTCTACACCTGAGAATACCGCTTCAGTTCAGACAGCAGTTGACTCCCAAGGTGGTTGCTCTAAGGGGGCTCCAAACAGGAAGGATCCTGCTGTGGTCCCAGGTGAAGGTTTGAGCTACAGTGACACGTGGGCCATAGGACCCGGCACGTTCTAGTTCTGGAGATATCAGTGATGAATTAGTGTGAGCCCCATTGAGGAGCCCACAACGTGGATACTTCGGGCTGTGGATCAAGCTCATGCTGTCCTCTATGAGCATGTACGTCTTTTGTAGAACAACTCCCGATGTGCTACTGAGTCTTGATAGGGACAGAGCACCTGTCCCACAGGCAAAAAGTAACCATATGGCCACTGCTACTCTCTGTGAACTAGGCTATCATGTACCCATTCAACCATCAGTGTGGGTGGTCCAGAAACAATCTATTGCAAGATGGAAGGTGAGCATTAAGCAAATCATAGGTTAAGTCTCACACATAGGTAACGAGTGGCCCCATGTCACCCATCACTAACTGCACTCGGCCTGCCAGTCAGCATACACCCATATGGGTGATCCTTTGTGACGAGCTGACATGGGAGGAAAAAGCTTGAGCTTGGCTCACGATGGGCCAGCTCAGTATTTGGCTGTGAGTTAGAAGTGAATGTCAGTTCACAAATGAATGACAGCCCAGCCCAGAGAAGGTACTACCAGAGAGTGGTAAGGCTACCTTGCTTCAAGCAGGGCACCTGGTGGGCCACTCATGTGGAAATAGAAGTAGCCTCAGGTTGGACTGTATAGAGAGATGTGATCTGCGTTGAAGGGCTTGGCTAACATATCCTGGGATGAGAAGGAGAACGGTCAGGAGGGTGGGGACAGGAAATCTTGGTGTAGACATGGTGGCGGTCATATGGGATAAACCTAGAAGGTAGAGATCTTTGCATTGCACGGCATGCCCCCCAGAAAGCATCCACCCCAGCAGAAGCACTAGGCAACAAGGTGGACAAAATTACTTATGACAACATCTGGCCTTTATCACTGGCCACACAAGTGCTGGCATGAGGGTCACATGAGGTGAGCCTGCTTGCAAGAAAGGACACTGTGTGTGAGACTCACCTAGCAAAGGGCACGTAGCTGCTGAAACTATGGAATTCCCAGCTTGCCAGTGACAGAGTCGATCCTAAGAAGCATTTCTTTAGGAGACCACCCACCCGCTGGTGGTAAACTGATTAAATCAATCCCCTTTTACATCAGAAGGGAAAAGCAGTCCATCCTGATTAGAAATGATATGTATTGTGCATGTGAATTTACCTTTCTCACCTTCAGGGGCTTAGCCATCTCCACTCTGTGAGGGGCTTTGGAATATTTGTTCCTCCATTACAAGAATGGACTAACATTAATTCAATTAACTCAGTAACATTAACTCAGGGAGGACCCATTTTACAACAAGAGAGGGGAATGGGTCCTGCCCAGTACATCCACTGTTCTGATCACAAGCCATACCATCCCAGAAACAGCTGGCCTGTGGAAGCATCAGGAGGAGCTGGTAATGTGACAGGTGATACCATCCACCAGGAGCCTAAACTGTACAAAGATGGGACACCAGGCTCCAGGAAGAAGTGCACATTTTAGTGCCATGTCTCCAACAAGAACATGATAAGAGTCTTGGCCAAGGTGCAAATGGAGGGGTTCCTCGCTGTCACCCCCAGGGACCCACTTAGGGAGTCTGACCTCCTGTCCCTGAAACTCTGGGCTTTGTAGGTTTGGAGGTCTTCATTAAGAGAGAACACTTCACGCAGGGGCTCATGAGAAGAAAGTTCACCTTAGATTCTGTGCCAATGGAGCTGCGGACAAGAAGAATCTCTCTTCTAGCAGGTATAATAATGGCCTGAGACCAAGGGGAAGATAGGGGGATGTTGTCACCGAGTGGCATGCAGGTGACACACTTGGATGTGTCTAGGTGCCCATTGCCAACACTGGATGGTGAATGAACACGCACAGCAGCCTCGGCCTCAGCAGCACATACCCTCAGGGATGAGAGTCTGGCTCATGCTAACGAGCCAACAGGTGCCAGTTGAAGATGAGGAGCCTACAGTGGACGGTGGGAGTGGGAGATACCCAGAGTGGCTGCCAAATCAGCCTCTCTCTGGAGTTGGGGGGCTGCTCCTGTACCCTAGAATGCCCCCCGCCATGTTCCTCTTAGACAGGGCCTTTCACTGGGATCTTAGTGGGGCTTCTCTCAGGACAGGAAGGACTTTCTTCCAGGGGAACAAACCTTGTCATATGTGCCACTCATACCCTTGAGGATAAAGATGTATCGCAGTGCTTTCTAGCAGATGGCCCTGCAGGTATCACCTCACCCGAAACCACCACCTGTCCCAGACCGTGCCCCCACCTGAAGCAGCTACGTCCAGGAATGACCAGCAGGGATCTGAAGAAACTGGCTGAGATGACCCAGCCTGGGCCGCCACTGAAGGGGTGCTGTCCAGACCCCTAGGGCATTGTCAGCCCTCCACAGCCCCGACCTCTGCTGGCCCAGCTCTTGCACCGTCTCTGCCTCCAGATGTACTGACCTGAATGCACAGTAGGAAATGTTTGTACAGTAGTCCCTACATCAGAGGCTACGACTTCAAACTCCCATTTTCTTTTTTTTAATGTATGGGTTTTGTTTGTTTGTTTGTTGTTTGGTTTGCTCTTTAATACCTAGAGTAAAATATAAGTACCAAAATAAAGTAGAAAGAGTCTAGTAGAAAAAGAAAAAAAAATAGTTTAATATCTTTTTCTTAATTCCACATTTTGGCCTATTCCAATCCATTCTTGCTCCAAGTAGGTTCGTGCAAGATCTTTACCAAGGTAGATCCTGAGTTTATCGATATTAAAAGTGATAATCTATTATTTTAAATTGTCACATCCTTCTTAAAATAAAAGCATCATCATTCATTCGTGTTCCGAATCACTTGTATGAGAACGAGGTAATTTTCGCTCTTCTATGCTAAGTCATTCCATGAAAAATCATGACAAAATCACTTGTCCAAGGAGTAACATATTCAGCAGTTTTAAATGATGATAAACTATGAAAAGGTAAAAACCAGATGCTCTATAATATGCATGTTTATACCCACAAATAAATCTAAATGCATGAGTAGACTCTCAGCCGCTTTCTGAAGAGCTGTCCTTAAAAGGCTGTTTTCTCATTAGATCTAAGATTTCTCTTGTGTTGAGTTAAGAGACATGGCTACTCATGACCAAATGTGCATGCCTAGGGTCCCTTTGCACTTTAATAAAATTGGCCATTTAAATGGAAATATATCAAAGGAGAACATTATAAAGGATTTCACTCACACTTTTTTTTTCAAATAATATCCCATTTACACCACCACATATCCAAAACCTTCTGTTAAAATTAGAAGTGTAATAGTTGAGTCCATTAATGAAGAGCTTTGTCTTCTGAGGGCTGTCAGGATAAGTAAAATAACAGTAGGCATAGAAGACATACAGGCTTGATGAAGTCTCCTTTATAATCCGTGAGCTACGGTCTTGCAACCTTTTGACAAAAAGTAATTACTTCCTTTATTTTGCCCAAGGGCTAAATTTCTAACAACAACAAAAAAGGAAATAAAAATTACGGAATGCATGTTGAGTTAAATGCATAAATGGAAAGGAAGGCATTACTACTAAACAGTCATATAAACTCAAACCGAGATTAATTGCTTACTTATATGCTAAAACGCAGAATAGGGATCCCTGGGTGGCGCAGCGGTTTGGCGCCTGCCTTTGGCCCAGGGCACGATCCTGGAGACCCGGGATCGAATCCCACATCAGGCTCCCAGTGCATGGAGCCTGCTTCTCCCTCTGCCTGTGTCTCTGCCTCTCTCTCTCTCTCTCTCTCTCTCTCTCTGTGACTATCATAAATAAATAAAAAAAAATTTAAAAAAATAAAAATAAATAAATAAATAAAACGCAGAATAAAGAGAAGTGTTTTCTTTCCATCTACATTGCTGCTTTAAATTATAGCAAACATGTCCAAACATTATGTTGTTTTAAGAATTATGAATAATTCAGTTTGACTCACAATGATTAAAGATTTGAAATGAAAAAGAGAGAAGTTCTATTTACTGATAAGTAGATTTTTATTGCAGCAAACATTATTGTCTGAAATAAATATGTACGCCGTGTGTGGGATTTCTAGTTCCAGAGTTTATGAAAAAAATTCTAACTTCTGATTGCAAATAGGGTTTGTTTAGGAATCTGGTACACATGTGGTGTTGCGATGGTCGCTGGCCCTCTGGGGGTGAATGGAGGAGCATCACAAACAGGAGTGTGGAGAGAAGAAATGTGTTTCACTCTGCTTGCCTCACTTGACACTGATGTCACAGACCAGTGGCCAGGAGGTCACACAATATAACTCTGAGCTTCACGGGTACCCCAGTAGAATAAACTTTACACAGCTGGGTAATTTCATCCACTAATCCTCTGAGATCATGGATCCAGAAAAAAGACTCCGGGTCCAGATTAGATCTTCTAGAAATTGAGCAGAGACAAGACAGAAAGGCTCTGTCTTTCTGACCACCCCGAGATGGGATATGTCACCATCTCGAAACTGAGAAAATGAATTGGAGGCATGAAAACCCACTGAAGAGGAAGACCCTGGGCAGAAGGAAGCAAACCAGGTGTCGGTGTACTTTCTGGAAAGCTCAGTTTAGAAAGCGAATGAGGAAAGGGATCTTCGGAGGTGGGCATGTGGTGATGTAATATGCAGGCTGGGTCCATAGGAGAAAGGACAGCCGAGCATTGTAAATGGGCAACACGAAGCCTAGTGGGGCCTCATGCCCCTGGTGTGTCAGTTGGCGTGCTGGGGATGGAAGTGGGATTGGAGCCACGCCACGTGACCCTTGAGGATTTTTCCAGAACGTAGATGCTTGGAGACCGACCACAAATATCTAATATTTGTGTCACTGTGGTTCCAGAAGGAGAGGAAATAGAAGAGGGGCCTTGGAAACAGTCAATGGTTAAATCTTGGCAAATTTTGACAAGACACATAAACTAACAGATTCAAGAGCTGTGGGCAGCCAAACAGGGTAAATCTGTGCCAAGATATCATGATTAATTTTTTTTTGAAAATGAAAGAAAGATTTAAAATCTTGAAAGAAATCACAGAAAAATCCTATAGGTGAACAGCAATTAAAATGACCATAGTGTCCTAGGGATCCCTGGGTGGCGCAGCGGTTTAGCGCCTGCCTTTGGCCCAGGGCGCGATCCTGGAGACCCGGGATCGAATCCCACGTCGGGCTCCCCGTGCATGGAGCCTGCTTCTCCCTCTGTCTGTGTCTCTGCCTCTCTCTCTCTCTCTCTGTGTGACTATCATAAATAAATAAAAATTATTAAAAAAATGACCATAGAGTCCTGATCAGAATCTAAATATTCCATGAGTCAAAGAGGAAGTCTCACGGTGAGTTCAAAAATACATTGACTATGGGGCACCTGGGTGGCTCAGGCGGGTAAGCATCTGGTTCTTGATCTCAGCTCAGGTCTTGACCTGTAAGAGACAAAGAGACAACATCAATTCACTACACTTCATCAAAAGTAAACACTTTTATGCTTCAAGTGACTGTTGATAGGATAGAAAAACAGCTACAGAGTAAAGGAAATCCTTGTGAACCATATACCTGGCAAAGGATTAGTATCTAAAGCATGTGAAGAATCTCAAAGCTCAACAGTAAAACAAATTCCAAGTAGAAAATGGGTAAGAGGTATTTCACCCAAAGGGTACATGGAAGGCAAATGACACGAAAAAATGTTGGGCAGCCCTGGTGGCGCAGCGGTTTAGCGCCGCCTGCAGCCCTGGGGTGTGATCTGGAGACCCTGGATCGAGTCCCGCATCGGGCTCTCTGCATGGGGCCTGCTTCTCCCTATGCCTGTGTCTCTGCCTCTCTCTCTCTCTCTCTGCATCTCTATGAATAAATAAATAAAATCTTTAAAAAAAAAAGAAAAGAAAAAATGTTCGACACCATCAGCCTTCAGGGAAATGCAGATTAAAATAATCAGGAGCCACCCCAGTGCACCAATGAGAATGGCTAACGTGACAAATAGTGATGGTTCCAAATGCCGGTGGGTATGCAGAGAAATGGGATCCCAGAAACGCTGTTTATCAGAAGTGGTACAGCCGCTCTGCAAAACAGCCAGGCAATTTAAAGCACAAGGCATGCCCCTACCCTAGGACCCAGTCCATCCAACCAGGGCTCTTGTTCCTCAAGAAACCAAGACATAGACCAGCAGAAATCTATGCAAGTATTTACGACAGCTTTGTTCACAGCAGCCCTAACTGGGAACAGCCCAGCTGCCTTTCAATGATGAGCAGGTAAACAGAAGGTCGTACATCAGCTCCGAGGGGCACTGCTTAGCAGCACGTAGGACTAAGCCAGTAATGCACGCCATGACGTGGATGGACCTTTAGAGACTTGCTCTGAGGGAAGGAAGGAAGGAAGGAAGGAAGGAAGGAAGGAGGGAGGGAGGGAGGGAGGGAAGGAAGGAAGGAAGGAAGGAGGAGGAAAGAAGGAAGGAAGGAGGGAAGGAAGGAAGGAAGGAAGAGGAAGGAAGGAAGGAATAGGAAGGAAGGAAGAAAGGAAGGAAGGAAAGAAGGAAGGAAGAAGGGAAGGAAGGAAGGAAGAAGGGAAGGAAGGAAGGAAAGGGGAAAAATCCATCCCCCAAATGCCTGCAGGTCTTCCCATCCCATTAAGGCTCCTGAGTGAGGAGACCATGGGAAAGGAGCCAGGATTCCGCGGCCCCAAGGGGTCAAGGAGCAGGGAGGGGAGGAAGACAGGTGCGTGGTGATAATGTCCTGCTTCTGGACTGCGTCAGTACCTACGGCCTCGTGGAGGTGTTGTGCAGGAGAGCCGCAGGAGGTCACGGGCGGGGGAGATGGGGAGTGAGCACACGGAGCCTCCACGTAGTGTTTCTTACAACCGTATGTGCTCTGTAATGCTCTCAAAATAGAGAGCTTAATTTAAAAAAAGTGCTGTCTCTTCCCAGGAGCAATTTAAACTCCCACTAGGAATATGATGAGCGCCTTTACTCCCACTGTCATCAGCAGCGGGTATTGCCAATCTACGCCTTACTTTTTGCCAACCATCAATCTCTATTATTACATATTTATATTTCTCCTTCATTTGCTTGTTCTTGCTTTTGCCTTTTATTTAAAAAAAATTGAGAGATTTTTGTTTTATTTATTTGAGAGACAGAGAGAGAGACAGAGCACAAGTAGATGGAAGGAGAGAGGGAGAGGGAGAAGCGGGCTCCTCGCTGAGCAGGTGTCGGGCTCGATCCCAGGACCCTGAGATTGTGATCTGAGCCAAAGGCAGATGCTTAGGCGACTGAGTCACTCAGGCACCCAAAAACGTTCTTAATATCCAACATACTTATGCATCTGATTTTCTTTTTATGTAATAGATTTATAAAATGCTTTTCGTGGTAAGATTTGATTTCTTTTTTAAGATTTGATTTTTCAATCAAAATATGTTTGATCAAAATTACATGTGATAAATACTCGCTTAGATACATGGTGTCTGGCTCTTAGTCATGGTTGGGAAATAATGCCCTAGAAACATTAACAATCCCAATCTAGACACATTTTAAATTGTATTGCAGTGGCACCCCGGGGTCCCTCCCAACGAAAATGTCTGTCATCGGGAAAGCAGACATAGCCCTTGCCCAATACACTGCATGTTTTTGGAAAATCATTTATATTTAAGCTCTCAGTCTTAATGTCCACAAACGAAAACTGAGAATAAGGACAGCACCTGTTCCCTACGTCTGTGGGAGGAATCAATGCGAAAAGCCTTCCAAAATGCTTCAGATCCTGCTTCACGCTTGCAAAGCTCTCGGCAAGCATGTGCTGTGCCACCAAGGCCTGCCGGGCCGAGCGAGGACCGTCCTGACTTCAGGTCGGGACTCCACGCAGCCTGGCCTGCACACGGTGCCCACGCTGATGCCCGCGGACTGCCGGCCCGTCCCAGGTCGACTGCAGCTCATCGCCCAGGGGTCTCCCCGATTCCCTCTCCAGTCTGCTTACTGCGGGTTCACTCCCGTCCTCGGCCTCCTGGGAACCTGCGTGTCCACCACCTGCATCCCGGGCCATGTCCTCCTCCGGGCCCGGCGGCCCACACCATCCGGGCCCGGCGGCCCACACCCGCCAGCCGGCCCTTCCCAGGTGGCCGCCACCTGCACCTGTCCCTGCCCCGCCTGCTGCACAGGTGCCCGCACCTGGCCCGGCTGCAGCACGGGATGCTCCGGCCTGCGACCCCACCAGCTTCCCGGCTGCACCTGCCCAGCACAGCCCGCTCCCTGCTCTCTGGGATCTACGTGGAAGTCAGTGTCACGGGGCTCAGATGGCTCACAGGCCCCTTCTGAATTCATGACTTCCTTTCTAAGCATTTGTTGAATTCCATCTTCCCATCCCTAATTAGTGCCCCCCAATACTCTTTCCACATGTGCAGAATTGTTTGCGGTTAAGGTTTTCTGAGGTTGAAGAGTTTTCCTATTGTCCTCCCTATTCAATATACCATAAATTCAGTAAGTTTTGTCTTCGGTGAATAACATATTACTTTGTTCTCCTTTAAACTCAGTGAGATGGTTGTGGGGAAGTCTCCAAGCAAATAGCAGAAGCTGAGACTTGAAAGATTACTTCTAGGTAACTAGGTCAAAGAGCCCATTATGGGAAGGGGCGAGGGTGCGCTCCCGAGGGAGCAGCATGCACGCAGACCCCATGGTAGGAAACGGTGTAACTCATTCAAGAAATAGAAGGGCCACGGGACTGTCCCATGAGAGCAAAGCCAGCACCAAGAGTCAGCTGAGACAAGGCTGAACAGATGGCTCAATTCCATTTAGGGCATGTGAGTCCTGCGGAGGACATCAGTACCCATTCAGGGATGGAGCAGGGCGACTGAGGAGTACGCAGAAATGCAAGATGATGAGGTCTTCATCCTGATGTGGACTCTGGCAAGCGTGGCCAGGAAGCCAAGGCAGGGGTCGCACAGTAGACGCATCCAGGGATGAACGTTGTTAAGAGTCTGTTGTCTGGTGTGTCAAAACGGAGAGAATAGAATCCGGTGGAAAGTCAGAATGCAAAATGGAAAGTCCTTTGTAATGAACCGGATGCTGCGGTGGGCAAGAGGGAGAACCGTTCTTCACATCTGAGGTACAGAAGTGACTCAATAAAACAGAAAGCCCTCAAGAGGACCCGAGTTGGGAGGGAAGATGAGGCATTTGGCTGTGGAGAGGGTGCACTGGAAGGAAGCTTCAGGATAAGTGACTGATATCAATCAATGAATTCCTTTTTTCTTAATCCAGCTTGACTTACGTGCTCGGGTTGTATTTCTGTGTGACGCACCACCCCAGAGTCCGGACAGTGAAACAGCAACACTAGTCGTGCTCACAGACTCCGAGTCAGGAAGCCAGGGGGCTGCAGCAGGGTGGCTTGCTTCACACCCACAATGCCTAGGGTCTCGGGCCCAAAGAAAGCCCAGAAGTTGGGGTCCCGGACCCCTCCAGGGGCACATGGGCTGGAGGGACTCAAGAATGGCCTTCCTGCCTTTATAGAAGCCTATAGTCACACGGGCGGGCCTCGGGACACTGGGACATCTTTTCTCTGGCTTTCAGGCCAAGTGCTAGGATCCCAGGGACCAGGTGCCCCCTGCATCACCATCTCTGTCATAGGCCCAGGAGTCAGACAGCATCTCATAACATTTCTTTTCCAGAGACTCACGAGCCCTCTGTCCCAGCTCCGCTGCCGGAGGCACAGCCCTCACTTCTTGGTTGAGGAGCATCAAGGCCATGTCGCCGAGGACCAGGAGAGATGGAAGGTGCTGCAGGCATCTGTGGGAACCACCAGGGGCCACTTTGCTTCTGTGCCTCTTGCAGCCAGAGCCTGGGCAGCCGGAAGGGCAGTGTCTCCTCTCGCACATCTTTTGTTTGGCGCCGTCCAAGACGCTCTCTTTCATACCAACGAAACAGGTGTTTGCAGAAACGCCGAGCCTGTCCTCTCTCCCTTTCTGGTTTGTTTCTTGTTCTTTTTCAACTGTGTATCACACGGTGCAATTTATAGGAAAGAAGCATAGGACAGAACATCGGCAAAAAGTAAACATGCAAAGAACTCATGTAAAATATTTCAATCTAGAGCGAATCGCTACGGATAATTTGATGGACATTGGACCTTTGAGAGATCCCTTCTCGGGCTTCCTTCTGAAGTCAAATTCGGTTTCCTGCAGTGGTTACATCCTTCTCCTCTCCTTCAGCGGTAGGTGAATAGTCATGCGTGTCATTAAAATGGCTTCATGAATACGATTTTTAAATAACATGTGGTCAGAGACCTACAACAAGAAGAGTTCCTTACATACAGCATTAAAACCATAAAGAGGGAATCGGTCAAATGCAGAGAGAAACACCTCTTGCACGCAACGCATGAACGGAGAGGGACGTCCAATCCCGGCGGCTTGGTGACCGGATCATGGAGAGGATGAGAATTGAACTTGCTTCCTTTCCTGCAGGTGCAAGAAGGGGTCACGCTGTGTCCGAATGCTGGTGGTTGATTTTGGAGACACAGGGGATCGTCCCTTCTGTTTCTTTATTTCAACCATCAGAAATACACACATTTAGTACCTTTGTTTTCTGAAAGAAGCCATAAAGTGAATATCCACTTTTTTTCTAGAAATCATCCATAATAATGAAACAGTTGCATGAGCCAATCTATGCCGCTGATGTGCTTTTGTTACATCTGATTTCTCTCCCAAGGTTTCCCTCTGAGCGAAGTGCAGAAACAATACCTCAGTCCCAATATCCCTAAAGCCTACATGGCCTCAAGGTGAAATCTGTTGCAATCTGTCAGAGGCGTATTTTTCTTCTTGCTGTAAAAAAAAAAAATCCAAACATTACATTTTTCAAATCTTTAGAAAATACATTAAATAATTTAAAAAACCCTCTAAATATGAATTGGGGAAAAAAAAAGTTCTTGATCACAAACAGAAACCTGCTCTTGAGAAATACGGGAAATTCATTTTAACTAGAAGAATGTTAATTTATTTTCATTGGAAGAAAAAAGCAAAAAAAAAAAAAAAAGAAAAGAAAAAAGCATTCAATTTATTTAAGGAAAGTATCTTCCAAAGAATTTAACGAACACAGTAATGGAATCGCTTAAGATTTCAACGTATTGGGGTTATTAGGGGTTGAGTGGCGACCCCCACAATCCTTATACAGGAGTTCCAACCCCCTGAGAGCTCAGAGATGAACTTGTTTGGAAACAGGGTCATGGCAGGTAGAGACCCAGGCAGAGGGAGAAGCAGGCTCCATGCAGGGAGCCCGACGCGGGACTGGATCCCAGGACCCCGGGGTCACTCCCTGAGCCAAAGGCAGGCATCTGCTCAACCACAGAGCCACCTGGGCATCCCAATTTTACATCTTTCTAAAGGGGCTTCCCTTGGTCAGAATCAGAGACCCTGCAGGGTCCAGCCAGACCCCAAGAAGTGAGCAAATCAAAGGGGAAAGTAAGGTCATTAGAGACCGAAAGCTGACGAGACCGGACCGCGCTGGGTCTCGCGCTGAGCCTGCAGGATGACCCACCTTTCCCGCACCCAGTGCAGCACCGAAGGCGGCGGGACAGATGCAGCGTGGGGGTGGCTTCGCCTCCATCTTTCTTGTTTCTCTTGCTCCCTTCCGTGGGCCGATGTCGGGGAGCACCAGCTCCCCGTTCCCCGTGGGCATCGCGAGCACAGGGAAGCAAGCCCCCCAGTCTCAGTCGCCTGCTTCCCCCAGTACCTGGGTGGTAAGTCCTTGGATCAGGCGACCCCCACTTGAGCCGAGCGCTGGAAGGAACACGGGGGACGAGGCCGGGCCAAGGTGACCCAGGAGGATGGAGGCGGCCTGGTCAGCCCCAAGCTATCCCTGGATCGGTGGCCCCCGCCTGCACCAGCACAGTCACCTGGGGCGGGGGCTCCTTCCCTGGGTCCTCTGACCCTTCTAACGACCAGACCCTCTTCGGAGGGAGCAACAGGCTGGTGCAGGGAGGACAGAGACACGATGGGCCCCAGTGCTGTGGTGGGGCCACTTCCGCGCCTGCCAGGGAGAGGGCCCGGCTGGCCCGAAAGGCCTGCGAGGTCCCTGGGCCTCTCCTGGGGGCACGGGGTGCAGGGACCAGCGGGCTGTCTGGGTTTGGGTGATGCTGAACCCTTTGGGCAGGTTGTCCCTTGGCCCCTGGGGCTGTCCCCATTCCCAAGTTACGGCCTGGCTGTGTCCATCCCCCAGCTCCTGCGTGTGGGGACGGGAGCCAAGGACAGGCAGCAGGTGCAGGAGGACGGGCCCCAGTGCAGGAGGGCGGAGCATCACCCAGATGCCGTGACTGCGGGGTGAGCACTGTGGGACTGAGGATCCAGTGCCCATGGGCTGCCGTCCTCCCCGGACACCCGGTGGCCTGTGTGCAGCTGCTCCCACTCAGAGGACACCCCTCTGCCTGAACCCCACCACCCATGGCTTTCCTGACAGCATCTGCCCCCGCGCGGGACCTGCTTGTGGCCCCGGGCCTGCTGGTCACCCGAGGAGGGGCCCCTGCCTGTGCAGGCCCAGCCCCCTGGTGGGACAAGGACACTGAGATGGCAGGTGGGCGCCCCAAGCAAGAGGGCGCTCAGGGGAGGCTGGGGCAGGGGCAGCTGCTGCTCTCAGGGCCGCAATAGGTGTACCGCACCCAGCACGATGCTTCTCGGCCCTGGCATGGAGGCGGCACGAGGTTCCTGGGTCCTCTCGGGAGCATCTGTGTCCTGTGAGCCCAAGGGGACCCGCCTCCACGTCCCCGGAGGCAGTTCCTCAGCCTAGTCCCTGCGGGGCCCCCAACCCCGGGCTGCGGCAGCTTGGGCAGCCTGTCCCCTGCCAGCCCCGCACTCTGACAGGCAGCCCGGAGGGGGCCGCACCATCGTGCCCTTGAACACGAACTCAGCTCCGATCTCTTCCTCCCTGCGCTGCTGACCTGTGCAAGCAGCAACTCACGATTCTTTTTCTTTCTGGAATTGTTTCTTAAACTTCTGCTTCTGCCCACCAGGCCCCCTTTACCTAAGTTTAGCAAAGCTGAAAAGGAACCTGGAGCAATATCGTTTTCAACTGAATAAATTCTTGGTGCATAATGGTGACACTTTCTATGGTTTGTACGTGTCTCTAAGTGTGTGTGTGTCCAAGTCACATGCGCGTGCATGTGGGTGTGCGAATGTAGCACGGTCACGGCCGCGATACCGTGCCCTTTACCCGCTGGGTGAACGGACTAATCAGCAGGTGGTGTTGTCTGGAGAAAATGAAACATCGCTTGGTCGCAGAAAGACCCTAGAGCCAGGAGGTGTGTCCTCTGGAGCAATCCCCTCCACAGGCCCAGAGGGGCCCGGCTCCAGGCCCGCGGTCCCCACGACCCCTCCTCCTTCCCTGGGACACGAGGCCACACTGCCCGCTGCTTGCTCAGCATCGCCTCAGGGCGCAGGAGCACCTGTCCCCGCCTCACGCACCACCCGGGGCCCCAGCACCACTGAGGACACTTGTCCAGAGATTTGGCCCCATCATCCGTTTGCTGAGCCTCTGTGTGTGTTGTGCCACCAACTCCTCTGGATCGACGATGCCCAAAGGAACGTGATCCGCACCCCCGCTCCCTGCATGGCCCGGGTGGGGACCGCCTCCAGTTCTTGGTCCCCGCGGAGACTCACCGGGCACCGGGCGCCGACTGCCACCACGGGGCTGTAGGGGAGATCTGTCAGGGTTAGGGGGAGATCTCATAGTCTCCCATTTTTATTAACAGTCTTTCATTTCTATCGATTTTTTTTATTCTGTGAATACCAAAATCACTTCAACATGAGCCGGAATCCAGTCTCACTACGATAGACAAAGCACAGCAAAGTCTCCAAAGACCCCAACTGTGTGTGACGTGCCTTACGCACAAAACGACCGTCGTCGGGTCCATCCGTGGAAAAACTGAATAGTAGGTGTTTTCCACCTCTTTGGGATCCTCATTCATTCCTACACCGCAGTTTGAGAATTTCAGTCATGCTGTGACTTTTCTTTCACAGCCTAGGCGGCCTGTATCGGCAGCTGACGCCCGCCGCACTCCACGGGGCGACCCGGCCCAGCAGTCCTTAGCACGGTCACCCCTCTTGCTATTGGTCCAATATTTGTTGAGATACCTGCTCTGCCCTGCGGAGGAGATGCATTTTCCGAATCCGGGACGAGAGCAGTAAAGGAAACGGACACATCGTTCTCTTTGGGGAGACAAGGAGCAGATCGTAAAATTGTAGTTTATAGCACGTTGCAGGGCAATGACTACGATGTGCAAAAATAAAGGAAATAGAAAGAAAAGGAAAGACGGGAAATGGTCGCAATGGGCCTCTGCGCTGATGAGAGTGGTCAGACCCTCCCGGGCGGCAGGGAGTGGCAGGTCGAGGGCCACCCCAGGCCCTGGCCCAGAGGAGCCACCTGCGGGAAGCCCCGGGGAGGGGACCTGCCTCCTGGGGGCAGCCGAGCGGAGGGGGGGCATTGGTTGACGCCGTGAAGAAGCCACTTTTGTTGTGAGGGACGGAGGCCAGTGCAGAGTTCTTAATGGACAAGCCGGGGGCTTCCGTCACGCTCATAAAGCGATGGTGACCCGTGGCGTCCCTTGGGAAGTTTTATGAACATCAGTCGGGACCTTAGTTCTAGGCCACCAACGCGACCTGAGATATTCCGCGGACGTAAACTGGGTGACCCCGGCCCCGGGAAGCTGTCTATCTGGTGGGCGAGCCGGTGTGTGTGTCAACCAGGAGCACTTCTCGAGGGACCGCTGCGTGTTGGGCATCCTGGGGAGCGCGTGTGCTGAAGCCCGGGCGTGTCACCTCCGTGCAGTCACGGGGACCCGTGTATGATCCGCATAGACTCAGGCATCTGGAGGGATGACTGACATCCCGCTGCGGTCTGGTCTCTGGTTGTGCGTGTGAGCATCGTTACGGTCTCCTCCCCACGTCACGCACACCCGCACACACCGCACACTCGCACAGACCCAGCGCACTCCTCTCTGTGAAACAGGGCCTCGTGCGAGGCGACGGGGAAGAGCACGCACAAAGCACCAGCACTTACCCGCTTGAGGAGGCGGGGCTGAGGCCGCGTGCAAGGAGTCGGGACACATTTCTTGGGGACCGTGGCTCCCGTGCAGGGATGGAGGGACGGTAACCAAGGTGAAGCTGGTGAGGGGGTGCAGGTCTTTACCTCGAGGCTGGAGGGGCCACACAACCCGGAGCCCTGTTCCCGGAGGCGACAGCCGACAGGTGGCACCAGACAGCCCGGACCTTGCCAGTGGGCGCCCACGGGAGAGGCGGGCAGCAACCACGGAGGATGCCGTCCGGGAGGCTTTCCTGCTCGCGCTGCTGCTGCTCAGAGAGCTGGACAGCCCTGCCCGCCCTCGAGGCTGTGCGCCCCCCCAGCGGCAGGAGGAAACCCTTGCGGCCACGGGGTGCTCTTTCCCTTGATGGTGCTGCTGCTTTGTCCCGCGTCTTCACCCACCCAAGCTCACCCACCGCGCACGTTAAAAATGGGCCACACAGTTCTCTCTCGATCACATCTTAATAAAGATGTTAATTAAAATGAGAAGCATATCCGAGCCCAGCATCCGACGTGCACAAATAACGACGAGCTCAAAACCGGCCACCACTGTCAACGTGCGTGAACGGGTGCGAAGGGCAAATTCCTTGGTGCAGTGACTATGGATCTGACCTGAGCAAAGTCACTTGGTTGGTGTTTAAAGGGGAAATGCCTTATTTCTGGTGTATTTCTGATTTTAAAAAAAACTGTTTTACACTGATTTATAGTAAATAAGGGGTTAGGAAATAATCACACTGGGCATATGTATAGGATTTAGAGCAAATGGTTCATTAGGTCTGTTTCACTGGAAAAAAAAAGAATCGATGCCCCCGAACAATGAACAAAGTCTGCAAAATAGTACAGACTATTTGACAGGAACACTGAAATCTCCCTGGGTAACTGGTGATTGCAGCAGTGAGGATCCACAGACGCCACCAGCCCAGCGGCGGACGATCAGAAACAAGCGTCATGTGCTGTTTTTGTCCTGTGCTGTCTCCCATGACATCGCAATTTGTCAAATTGGAGAGTTTCAATGCCTTAAATTATGTCTCATGGCCAAAGATTTGGGGGCTGTTGTTTAATCTGAATCCAACCTGTCTTGTCAACAGTAAGAAAAGCCCATACTTGTGTCAAATCATCCCAGTGAAACCCACCAGGTATCTGCTGAAGCGCAATATACATATTTGTGGGTTTGACGCATACTTCACAATTAGCATCGGTCATTTTTTTTATATATTTTTATTAGAGTTCCATTTGCCAATGTATAGCATAACACCCAGTGCTCATCCCATCAAGTGACCCCTCAGTGCCTGTCACCCAGTCACCCCACCCCCTGCCCTCCTCCCCTTCCCCCACCCCTAGTTCGTTTCCCGGAGTTAGGAGTCTCTCATGTTCTGTCTCCCTTTCTGATATCCCCACACATTTTCTCTCCTTTCCCCTTTATTCCTTTCCACTATTTTTTATATTCCCCAAGTGAATGAGAACATATAATCTTTATCCATCTCCAATTGACTTATTTCACTCAGCATAATACCCTCCAGGTCCATCCACGTCGAAGCAAATGGTGGGTATTTGTCGTTTCTAATGGCTGAGGAATATCCCACTGTACACAGAGACCACAGCTTCTCTATCCATCATCTGTCGATGGACACCGAGGCTCCTTCCACAGTGTGGCTATTGTGGACATTGCTGCTAGAATCATCGGGGTGCAGGGGTCCCAGCATTTCACTGCATCTGTATCTTTGGGGTAAATCCCCAGCAGTGCAATGGCTGGGTCATAGGGCAGGTCTATTTTTAACTCTTTGAGGAACCTCCACACAGTTTTCCAGAGTGGCCGCACCAGGTCACATTCCCACCCACAGTGCAGGAGGGTTCCCCTTTCTCCACAACCTCGCCAACATTTGTGGTGTCCTGCCTTGTCAATTTTCCCCATTCTCACTGGGGTGAGGTGGGATCTCATTGTGGTTTTGATTTGTATTTCCCTGATGGCAAGTGATGTGGAGCATTTTCTCATGTGTGTGTTGGCCACGTCTATGTCTTCCTCTGTGAGATTTCTGTTCATGTCTTTTGTCCATTTCCTGAATGGGTTGTTTGTTTCTTTGCTTTTGAGTTTAATAAGTTCTTTCTAGATCTTGGGAAGGCAAAAAAACATTTTTTTTTTGACAGTAAGTTTATCACCCCGTGGACACAGGCAGCGTAGTGCATGGACAGATGCGCACGCCACTGGGGACGGCTCCCACCCGGCCAGGCTGCTCACAGCATCACCTCGGAGAAAACTCGTTTTGTGCGTAAGGCACGTCACACACAGTTGGGGTCTTTGGAGACTTTGCTGTGCTTTGTCTATCGTAGTGAGACTGGATTCCGGCTCATGCTGAAGTGATTTTGGTATTCACAGAATAAAAAAAATCGATAGAAATGAAAGACTGTTAATAAAAATGGGAGACTATGAGATCTCCCCCTAACCCTGACAGATCTCCCCTACAGCCCCGTGGTGGCAGTCGGCGCCCGGTGCCCGGTGAGTCTCCGCAGGGACCAAGAACCGGAGGCGGTCCCCACCCGGGCTGTGCAGGGAGCTGGGGTTCGGATCACGTTCCTTTGGGCATCGTCGACCCAGAGGAGTTTGGCGGCACGACACACACAGAGGCTCAGCAAACAGATGATGGGGTCAAAGCCTCGGACAAGTGTCCTCGGAGGAGCTGGGGTCCCGGGTGGTGCGTGAGGCGGGGACAGGTGCTCCGGCGCCCTGAGGCGATGCTGAGCAAGCAGCGGGCAGCACGGCCTCGTGTCCCAGGGAAGGAGGAGGGGTCGTGGGGGCTGCGGGCCTGGAGCCGGGCCCCTCTGGGCCTGTGGAGGGGATTGCTCCAGAGGACACACCTCCTGGCTCTAGGGTCTTTCTGCAACCAAGCGATGTTTCATTTTCTCCAGACAACACCACCTGCTGATTAGTCCGTTCACCCAGCGGGTAAAGGGCACGGTATCGCGGCCATGACCGTGCTACATTCGCACACCCACATGCACACGCGTGTGACTTGGACACACACACACTTAGAGACACGTACAAACCATAGAAAGTGTCACCATTATGCACCAAGAATATATTCAGTTGAAAACGATATTGCTCCAGGTTCCTTTTCAGCTTTGCTAAACTTAGGTAAAGGGGGCCTGGTGGGCAGAAGCAGAAGTTTAAGAAACAATTCCAGAAAGAAAAGAATCAGGAGCTGCTGCTTGCACTGGTCAGCAGCGCAGGGAGGAAGAGATCGGAGCTGAGTTCGTGTTCAAGGGCACGATGGTGCGGCCCCCTCCGGGCTGCCTGTGGGAGCGCGGGGCTGGCGGGGGGCAGGCCGCCCAAGCTGCCGCAGCCCGGGGTTGGGGGCCCCGCAGGGACTAGGCCAGGGAACGGCCTCCGGGGACGTGGAGGCGGGTCCCGTGGGGCTCACAGGAAACAGGTGCTCCCGAAAGGACCCGGGAACCTCGTGCCGCCTCCATGCCAGGGCCGAGAAGCATCGTGCTGGGTGCGGGACACCTATCGCAGCCCTGAGAGTGGCGACTGCCCTTGCCCCACGTTCCAGGGGTCGCTCGGGGCGGACCAGGCCGCCTCCATCCTCCTGGGTCACCTTGGCCCGGCCTCGTCCCCCATGTTCCTTCCAGCACTCAGCTCTAGTGGGGGTCGCCTGATCCAAGGTCTTACCACCCAGGTACTCGGGGAGGCAGGCGACTGAGACTGGGGGGCTTCCCTGTGCTCGCGATGCCTGCGGGGAACGGGGAGCTGGTGCTCCCCGACATCGGCCCACGGAAGGGAGCAAGAGAAACAAGGAAGATGGAGGCGAAGCCACCCCAACCCTGCATCTGTCCCGCCACTGTGGGTGCTGCACTGGGTGCGGGAAAGGTGGGTCATCCTGCAGGCTCAGCGCGAGACCCAGCGCGGTCCGGTCTCGTCAGCTTTCGGTCTCTAATGACCTTACTTTCCCCTTTGATTTGCTCACTTCTTGGGGTCTGGCTGGACCCTGCAGGGTCTCTGATTCTGACCAAGGGAAGCCCCTTTAGAAAGATGTAAAATTGGGATGCCCAGGTGGCTCTGTGGTTGAGCAGATGCCTGCCTTTGGCTCAGGGAGTGACCCCGGGGTCCTGGGATCCAGTCCCGCGTCGGGCTCCCTGCATGGAGCCTGCTTCTCCCTCTGCCTGGGTCTCTACCTGCCATGACCCTGTTTCCAAACAAGTTCATCTCTGAGCTCTCAGGGGGTTGGAACTCCTGTATAAGGATTGTGGGGGACGCCACTCAACCCCTAACAACCCCAATACGTTGAAATCTTAAGCGATTCCCTTTCTGTGTTCATTAAATTCTTTGGAAGTTACTTTCCTTAAAGAAATTGAATGCTCTTTTCTTTTCTTTTCTTTTCTTTTTTTTCTTTTGTTTTTTTTCTTCTAAATTAACATTCTTCTAGTTAAAATGAATTTCCCATATTTCTCAAGAGCAGGTTTCTGTTTGTGATCAAGAACTTTTTCTTCCCCAATTCATATTTAGAGGGTTTTTTAAATTATTATTTAATGTATTTTCTAAAGATTTGAAAAGTGTAATGTTTGGATTTTTTTTTTTTTTTACAGCAAGATGAAAAATACGCCTCTGACAGATTGCAACAGATTTCACCTTGAGGCCATGTAGGCTTTAGGGATATTGGGACTGAGGTATTGTTTCTGCACTTCGCTCAGAGGGAAACCTTGGGAGAGAAATCAGATGTAACAAAAGCACATCAGCGGCATAGATTGGCTCATGCAACTGTTTCATTATTATGGATGATTTCTAGAAAAAAAGTGGATATTCACTTTATGGCTTCTTTCAGAAAACAAAGGTACTAAATGTGTGTATTTCTGATGGTTGAAATAAAGAAACAGAAGGGACGATCCCCTGTGTCTCCAAAATCAACCACCAGCATTCGGACACAGCGTGACCCCTTCTTGCACCTGCAGGAAAGGAAGCAAGTTCAATTCTCATCCTCCCCATGATCCGGTCACCAAGCCGCCGGGATTGGACGTCCCTCTCCGTTCATGCGTTGCGTGCAAGAGGTGTTTCTCTCTGCATCTGACCGATTCCCTCTTTATGGTTTTAATGCTGTATGTAAGGAACTCTTCTTGTTGTAGGTCTCTGACCACATGTTATTTAAAAATCGTATTCATGAAGCCATTTTAATGACACGCATGACTATTCACCTACCGCTGAAGGAGAGGAGAAGGATGTAACCACTGCAGGAAACCGAATTTGACTTCAGAAGGAAGCCCGAGAAGGGATCTCTCAAAGGTCCAATGTCCATCAAATTGTCCGCAGCGATTCGCTCTAGATTGAAATATTTTACATGAGTTCTTTGCATGTTTACTTTTTGCCGATGTTCTGTCCTATGCTTCTTTCCTATAAATTGCACCGTGTGATACACAGTTGAAAAAGAACAAGAAACAAACCAGAAGGGGAGAGAGGACAGGCTCGGCGTTTCTGCAAACACCTGTTTCGTTGGTATGAAAGAGAGCGTCTTGGACGGCGCCAAACAAAAGATGTGCGAGAGGAGACACTGCCCTTCCGGCTGCCCAGGCTCTGGCTGCAAGAGGCACAGAAGCAAAGTGGCCCCTGGTGGTTCCCACAGATCCTGCAGCACCTTCCATCTCTCCTGGTCCTCGGCGACATGGCCTTGATGCTCCTCAACCAAGAAGTGAGGGCTGTGCCTCCGGCAGCGGAGCTGGGACAGAGGGCTCGTGAGTCTCTGGAAAAGAAATGTTATGGGATACTGTCTGACTCCTGGGCCTATGACAGAGATGGCGATGCAGGGGGCACCTGGTCCCTGGGATCCTAGCACTTGGCCTGAAAGCCAGAGAAAAGATGTCCCAGTGTCCCGAGGCCCGCCCGTGTGACTATAGGCTTCTATAAAGGCAGGAAGGCCATTCTTGAGTCCCTCCAGCCCATGTGCCCCTGGAGGGGGTCCGGGACCCCAACTTCTGGGCTTTCTTTGGGCCCGAGACCCTAGGCATTGTGGGTTTGAAGCAAGCCACCCTGCTGCAGCCCCCTGGCTTCCTGACACGGAGTCTGTGAGCACGACTAGTGTTGCTGTTTCACTGTCCGGACTCCGGGGTGGTGTGTCACACAGAAATACAACCCGAGCACGTAAGTCAAGCTGGATTAAGAAAAAAGGAATTCATTGATTGATATCAGTCACTTATCCTGAAGCTTCCTTCCAGTGCACCCTCTCCACAGCCAAATGCCTCATCTTCCCTCCCAACTCGGGTCCTCTTGAGGGCTTTCTGTTTTATTGAGTCACTTCTGTACCTCAGATGTGAAGAACGGTTCTCCCTCTTGCCCACCGCAGCATCCGGTTCATTACAAAGGACTTTCCATTTTGCATTCTGACTTTCCACCGGATTCTATTCTCTCCGTTTTGACACACCAGACAACAGACTCTTAACGACGTTCATCCCTGGGTGCGTCTACTGTGTGACCCCTGCCTTGGCTTCCTGGCCACGCTTGCCAGAGTCCACATCAGGATGAAGACCTCATCATCTTGCATTTCTGCATACTCCTTAGTCGCCCTGCTCCATCCCCGGATGGGTACTGACGTCCTCCGCAGGACTCACATGCCCTAAATGGAATCGAGCCATCTGTTCAGCCTTGTCTCAGCTGACTCTTGGTGTTGGCTTTGCTCTCATGGGACAGTCCCGTGGCCTTTCTATTTCTTGAATGTGTTACACCATTTCCTACCATGGGGTCTGCGTGCATGCTGCTCCCTCGGGAGCGCTCCCTCGCCCCTTCCCATAATGGCTCTTTGACCTAGTTACCTAGAAGTAATCTTTCAAGTCTCAGTTTCTGCTATTTGCTTGGAGACTTCCCCACAACCATCTCACTGAGTTTAAAGGAGAACAAAGTAATATTTTTCAGTGAAGACAAAACTTACTGAAACAGGATAAATACAGCTTATTTTACGAAAGAAGGCTTTTCTTAGGGAAAAGGAAAAGTGCACTGACATATACGTGAAACCCACAAAAGAATGCAGTTATTTTGAAGTCGGAGAGAAAATAGGCACCCTTGATGTTGATTGGCTTGCAAGAGGAGGAATGTCTTTCATCAATACTTAACAGCCCACGTGGACCAGACCCCTTTTCTTTGAATCTGATAAATGCTGCTGATAGAATTCATTTGGATGAGACTTCTAAAGTAGATATAGGAACATATGCAAGTGTCCTGTGGCACTCAGTTGCGACAGCGCCTTGCGGTGTGGACGCTGTCCCACTTCCACCACGGGCGCTGACGCCTGCCACCTTGTTCCTCTGCACCAGGAGATGACAGGTGGACAGCTCTCCTGGGCTGCCGTGCTACCTGCCGCCACAACCAGCAGGAGACTCAGCGCCATCGGCCTACAACTTCAGGACCAGGGTACCTGACGTTTAGTCTAGATCCTGAGCATTCGTGTGGCAAAATGAACTTTCATGTGCCCAATCCTGGGTTGGCACTTTCATATATATCATTTAATCATTGCAAAAATCTGGGAGGAAGGGGATATGGACCTTATGCGTGAGAGCCACTCGGATCCACTCTGTTATTTGGCAAGTGCTTATCAACTGGCCCTCGTGTTCACGTAAAGCGCGGGAGACAGAGGGTGCACGTGATTCCTTCACTGAATTTACAACAACCCAACAAGATCAATTAAGAATATCCATTAAGATAAGCCTGCTAGGTGCTTAAATATAGGGATCTGGAGGAGACATCATTACATGTGGTTTAAGAGGTTTCTAGTATCAATTGATATGTCAAAGGACATAACTATGAAAAGTCTTAAAGGATGATATGATTCTAACTAGTAGATTACTTCATCGGTGGTGCTGGATGACGCTCTCTGGTCCCGGGTCCTTGTTGCCCTTGCCTCGTGTATCTCTTGTTCTGTCTGGGTCCGCCCCAGAGTGGGCACTCCCTTGATTTGGGACCCTTGTGGTTACATGCAGAACAGTTTATGAATTTCTGTTCACAGTCATGAGTGGCAGGTATTTTTTTTACTATATTGTTACTATTTTTTTGCTTTCCTGAAGTAGCAAAAGTATCTTGACTGCCTGTCTTATTTATCACCCAAAAAAAGAAACATGGATGTCACATCTTTGTTTTCTTTTTCACATTTGTTTAAACTCTGGGTGTCTTTTTCAACTCTGTGATGTTTTCCATCCAAATGAGGACAGAAACGTGACGAGGTAGCATTTATCGAACAGCAGGCGTGCCTGGCTCCTTCCCCTGCCTGCGTGTGGCCACCTCCCAGACAATCCCGGGAGCGCTGCTGTTTAACCAGAATCATGGGAGAGTGCCCTCGGTGCTCCAGAACCCACGTTCTGTGATTTTGTGTGATTTCCCTCGGAGAGGGTCATAATGTCTCCCGGGATGGTCCCGCCCACATGGCACAACTCTTTAAATCCAGGGTCGCCCACCATAACCTTTCACGGATTCCCTTTCTGGTAGCCCACAGAAACATAGAAAGGCAAGCTTGACCTCTCTGGGAACTCAAATGCACTCTCTTTACATGCAAGCAGGATGCAGACCGTCCTAGGGCACAGAATTTCACCTCGTCTGTCTGACTTTTGGGATGCCTGACCTAGCCTGAGCACTCTGTAACACATCAATCCTTCGGGTTAGACACAAAGATGGGAACTGTGTGTATGTAGTTATTGTCTCATTCAACATCTTAATTTACCAGATTTTTATTATTGTGTGTGTGTGAAAGGCTTTTTGCTAAATGCCGCAGTGGGTCAGAGGGCAACGGGCATTCTGTCACCCTTCCGTGCACTCGCACTTTTCTGAGTAGAAAAGTGTATGTTTTGATGTCCTTTGTTTGCAATACACACATCTCCCTTTTTCCAAGTCGGGTTTAAACGTGGATGAAAGGGATCCCTGGGTGGCGCAGCAGTTTAGTGCCTGCCTTTGGCCCAGGGTGCGATCCTGGAGACCCGGGATCGAATCCCACATCGGCTCCCGGTGCATGGAGCCTGCTTCTCCCTCTGCCTATGTCTCAGCCTCTCTCTCTCTCTGTGTGTGTGACTATCATAAATAAATAAAAATTAAAAAAAATAAACGTGTATGAAAGATGGTTTCTCCTTTAAAGAGCTTAAAGGTGTCTTGCACATGGGCAGGAGAGGTGAGAGCCACACTTCTTGGGGGGTCACAGGCTGGGATTGGGAGGACATCCCAGAGGAAGCGCAATCTGAACGGGCTCTTGGCCCAGGACACAGAGACAGAAGAGGCCTCGCATCCATCCAAGCCCCAAACCAGCCACTTATCCTCTCCACGTCTCCATGTGTAGACAGGAGCCCCTGGACACAACAGTTCCCAGAAGTGCTGGGGAAATGAAAAAGAATCCAAAGAGTGCCGAGTGCTGTCGTTGTGAGGTCAAGCAAATGTGGCTGGAGGAAGCAGGGTGCTCCCGACGGGGATGAGAGGTGCTTCCTGGGTGAGCCAGTGGAGAACCCCAGGCTGTGCCCCGCATTCAGCGAGAGGAGCATGTTCTTCAGTGGTAGACTGGGGGCCAAGGTCTCACGTGCATCACAGAGTCTGTCTCTTTCTCATTTTTTTCTTTAAGATTTTATTTATTTATTCATGGGAGACACACACACACACACACACACAGAGAGAGAGAGAGAGAGAGAGGCAGAGACACAGGCAAAGGGAGAAGTAGGCTCCATGGAGGGAGCCCCACGTGGGACTCGATCCCGGGTCTCCAGTATCAGGCCCTGGGCTGAAGGCGGAAGTAAACTGCTGAGCCACCCGGGGTGCCCTCTTTCTCAGATTTTAATCAGATTAATATAATACATTGCTTTAAATTCGTTAGTTTGTCAGGACTTGGACTGTCGACCAACACTGAAAAGTAACTGTGTGCCATTCACAGGAAGGTGGAAGCACCTCAAGTGTCCGCCCACAGATGAATGTATAAACAAAACATGGTCTATCCCTACCATGGAAGCTCTGACAGCTAGAATTGGATAAAATGGCATATTTGGTGTTGTTTATATTTTACCATATTTAAAAATCTCTCCCCCCCCCAATGATGCAATGGTTAACATGGACAACAAGGTAGTTATTCTTCTCCTAGCTTCTGAAAATGTGCGGGTTGATAGACACCAGGATAAAATTAGGGACCTCCGAAGGTGCTCTGTCTCCCATTTGATAAAGGTTATAAAAAAGAGGGGAGAAAAGATCCATCCATGAGTGTTCCCCAAACTTTCCTGACTTACCATTTGAGAATTTATTTTCCTCTGTGCATAGATTTGTTCTAGGCCATTCTGGGGCTATTATTTTGCTTATGTGATAAAGATCCTCTTCTTTGGTGATGAGTTAACAGTAGCATTTCTCTCAAGGCTGCTACACCTCCCTTTCTTTATATAAAAGGAGAAGCAAGTGCTTGCAGAAGGAACCCATTTCTAGTGAATTTAGGTAAAGATACAAATATGAAAGCTTTGAATGCAGATTCTAGTTTTACCAAAAAGTCTGCACAGAATAGAGAATCCAGAAGTGGACTCTCAACTTTATGGTAAACTAATATTCGATCAAGGAGGAAAGACTATCCACTGGAAAAAAGACAGTCTCTTCAATAAATGGTGCTGGGAAAATTGGACATCCACTTTCTTGCACCATACACAATGATAAACTCAAAATGGATGAAAGATCTCAATGTGAGACAAGATTCCATCAAAATCCTAGAGGAGAACACAGGCAACACCCTTTTCGAACTTGGCCACAGCAACTTCTTGCAAGATACATCCGTGAAGGCAAGAGAAACAAAAGCAAAAATGAACTATTGGGACTTCATCAAGATAAGAAGCCTCTGCACAGCAAAGGATACAGTCAACAAAACTAAAAGACAACCTGCAGAATGGGAGAAGATATTTGCAAATGACGTATCAGATAAAGGGCTAGTTTCCAAGATCTATAAAGAACTTATTAAACTCAACACCCAAGAAACAAACAATCCAATCATGAAATGGGCAAAACACATGAAGAGAAATCTCACAGAGGAAGACATAGACATGGCCAACATGCACATGAGAAAATGCTCCGCATCATTTGCCATCAGGGAAATACAAATCAAAACCACAATGAGATCCCACCTTATCCCAGTGAGAATGGGGAAAATTGACAAGGCAGGAAACCACAAATGTTGGAGAGGATGAAGAGAAAAGGGAACCCTCCTGCACTGTTGTTGGGAATGTGACCTGGTGCAGCCACTCTGGAAAACTCTGTGGAGGTTCCTCAAAGGGTTAAAAATAGATCTGCCCTACCCAGCAATTGCACTGCTGGGGCATTACCCCAAAGATACAGATGCAATGAAATGCCGGGGCACCTGCACCCCAATGTTTCTAGCAGCAATGGCCACAATAGCCAAACTGTGGAAGGAGCCTCGGTGTCCATCGACAGATGACGGATAAAGAAGCTGTGGTCTCTGTATACAGTGGGATATTCCTCAGCCATTAGAAATGACAAATACCCACCATTTGCCTCGATGTGGATGGACCTGGAGCGTATTATGCTGAGTGAAATAAGTCAATCAGAGAACAAACAGTATATGGTATCATTCATTTGGGGAATATAAAAAATAGTGAAAGGGAATAAAGGGGAAAGGACAGAAAATGCGTGGAAAATATCAGGGAGGGAGACAGAATATGAGAGGCTCCTAACTCTGGGAAATGAACTAGGGGTGGTGAAGGGTAGGAGGGCAGGGGGTGGGGGTGAGTGGGTGACGGGGACTGAGGGGGGCACTTGATGGGATGAGCACTGGGTGTTATTCTATATGTTGGCAAATTGAACACCAATAAAAAATAAATTTATATAAAAAAAGTCTGAAAAAATCCCTCTCAACCATCATCTTTGCCTTTATTACCAAACGAAGAGGTAAAAAACAACAACAACAACAACAACAACAAAAACAAAAAGAACAACAAAAAGCAAAAAGAACAACAACAAAAAACTCATCTTTATTCCCTGAAACATCAAGTCATTCTTATTGCTGAAAACCACTTTGCCGTGCAAGGACAAGACCCTGGACGTCCTTCTAAATCACTCTTAAACTACCGTTAAGGACGGTGGCCAGGACCGAGGAGGGGGATGTGTTCCTTGTTGCAAACATTGTCCTTTGCCATTGGAGGGAAGAAGCATGTGTGCGCCATCGGGGAAACCCGGCCTGCGCTTCCTGCCCACGGTCGGTCTGTCCTCCCGTAAAATGCCTCCATATCAGCTCCCAAGTCAGCGAGGAGCCACCAGGGCGGTCAGCTACGGCAGGAGGAAACACGCAGAAGTGGAGTCAATAAGTGTCCTCTGCTTTATATTCATCATCCTCTGTCATCCTCGCAGGGATTTCCCAAGGCAGGTCGTCTGAGACAAGGGACAGCTGAGCTTGTCTCACGTGCGTCCAAAGCACCGGAGCCCCTGGTTGAACCGAGGTGTGAGGGGGCCCAGGGAAAGTCCCCGCCTAGCATCTTCCCGGGAGACCAGCATCGTGGGACGGCCACGGGGTCCCTGGAGGGATCCTGCAGCTCGCGCTCCTGATCTCCTGCACCCTCGGTCCGAGGTGCGGGTGTGCGACAGCTGCCCTGGGCCAGAGACCAGCCTAGAGCCCTGATCTCTCGCTGCCTCCGCCGGGACTAATACAGTATCGGTGAACAGTACAAAGATGGGGACATTTCATCCCTAAAGAGAACTTCTCAAAATTCGTATTCGTAATATCTGTCCTCTGGCCGTGTTGTCATTCCAATTCCATGCTGACGCCGGGGAATGGTGTGACCTGGGGCTTGTATCCACACGCCCCTGCCACCAAGTCTGAGTAGCTGCTGGTAGGCTTGGGGGGGCGTTGGGTTCTCCCACGATGTCCTCTTTATAAGGTGGACGTGCGTGGAGTAGCTCGATGTTTGAAAAGGATGCAAATCCCATCCTGAGTATGCATTTGACTCCCAGGGGCGCATGTAAGAGTCGGGCTTTCCTCTCTGGGGTCGTGTGAACCCGAGGAGGGAAGCGGGGGCTCTCTTGGGAAGAAGCTGGGCTGACCACCAGAAATCAGTGGGTCCACAGAACACTCCTCGGGCGGGACGTGAATTAAAACGGGGTCTTGTAGAAACATCACCTCTCTCTTTCCAGAAGACTTCCTGGCCGAGCCCTTGCTACCCTCCTGTTCACTGTTCTCCCATCACCGAGGCTCCCGTGGGAGGGGGATTCCTCTTGCCCTGCAGTCCTCTTGGGAATGGACGTACCGAACGCCAAGATGCCTACAGCTAAAGACACGACTGTCCATTTGTCATCCCCGTCCGTCCACCGCCGGAAATGGAACCCCTCATCAAGCGCCATGAATGCTCAGAGGGCAAAACTCACGACCCGGCTGTGGTCCCACAGTCGTGGAAAATGTGCACTGAGCTGTGAGAATTGCCAGAAGTCTTGTGTTTCTGTTTTCTTTCATTGTGTTTTTTCTTTTGCTCTTCTCTGAACCCAGCCATTGGGGACATTGTGGCATTTTATCAAACGTGCCATCACTAAATCTTACATTTCAACATTCTTATATTCTCTAACCTTCCAACAAGTTGGGGAAAGAGCTCTCAAAGTATGGATTTTCAGGTGGTAAATACACGGAATCTCCGAGACTCAAAGAGAAATGCATGTTTACAATTTGCGGTTTTGACGGGAAGTGGTGTTTTCTGATTTGGTTCTCATCGTGCTGCCGCATTGCAAATGACATAATGATACTGAATCTGAGCACAGGCACTTGTAATGATAGGATGCGAGGGAATCATAGAAAGACGGTCCCCTGTTGCAAGGAAGTGTTGTGCCTCCGCTGCAGCTGGAGAGGGCAGTTGGCAATTTGCAACCTCTTCGCGGCTGAAGATGTTTAACAGATAAGATGGGATCGCTTCCCCAGGTGAGCTCCAGGTGGAGAAAATACTTGGCTTCCCATTCCTTCGAGAGGGAGGAAATGGCAAAAAAAGAAAACGCTGAGAGAGAGACAGACAATAAATCAAAAGCTAAATGACACCCGAGAATGGATGTTGAGTCCTTAGGAGCCCAAACATCAGCACTGCCTCATTAGGCACATGCAAGGGGACATGCAGCGGAATTAGCGCAGCCGCACAGGCTCTTCCAGGCAGCAGCCTGGGCTGGTGGTGCCTTCATTCAGCGAGGAGGGAGCCGCCGGCCCGGGCAGGAGCTGTGCCCGCCACTGGGAGGACGGGGATGTGGGGACAAGGTGTCACCCTCAAGGGCTCGCCTGGGAGAAGAGCGAGAGCACAGAGCATCCCGTCCGCGGGGGGGCGAGTGGCCTTCGAGACGGCCTTCCTTTAAAATCCCTCGGTTAAGGACATCGCAGCAAAGAACCGTGGATAATCCGCAGAGGAGAAATGAGCGTGACGTGGGTCCAGCCTTCGATCTCCAGGGTCGGTCGGCGGGACCCGGGGCAGCGGCCCAGGGAGGTGCAGGCGTGGGAGCTCCCCGGGGCAGGAGGGGCCCACACCCTCGAGCTCGGGCACCGGCGGGGCTTAGCCCGGGGACGTGCCGGGCCACTCAGGAGAGGAGCACGTGGGCCCGGGGCTCCTGGAGGCATCAGGCTGCTCTCGGCAGGTGTGTCCACTAGGGTCTGCTCCACCTGCAGGGGCCCACGATGCCGGGGGACCCTGTGGCCAGCACGGCCGCCCGCCGTCCCGAAATGGAGCCGCAGCTCAAGGCCTCTGTGGGACGAGGACATGGAGGCAGAGACGGTGCAGTTTCCATGGTGAGCCGTGGGCACCTGCCGGCGCGGCTGCATCGGGGCCTTTCCCGGGACGTGGGGCCCCCTCAGCACCAGGAGCTGGGGCGCCCAGTGGCTCAGTGCGGGAATCGTCTGCCTTGGGCTCAGGCCGTGACCTCAGAGTCCTGGGATCGAGCCCCGCGCCCCGCGCAGCGGAAGGTCTGCTTCTCCCTCTGCCCTCCCTGCCCCCTGCTCATGCTTGGTCTCTGCCAAATAAATATATAAAATCTTAAAAAAAAAAAAAAAGAAGAAAGAAGCCAGAAGCTTTTTATTCCTTTCAAGCAAGTTTTAACTGCGCGGATAGCCCCAAAGCCTTGCCGCAGGATTGTGTCCTCAGCGCACATCAGCCTGTCCCGCCACCACGTGGGATGTCCCATCTGCAGCACCATCCTGCTCCTCCCGCCCCAACTTTCTGCCCCGCATACAGTGATAGAGAGCAGCAAGGGCGCAGGCCTCTAAGCGGGGCACAGTGGGGGGGGGGCCCTTCCTGCTGCTTCTTCAGCTCCCGGGGGGTGGGGACATTTGTATGTCACACCCCACATTATTGCCTGATTTTTTCCTAATTAAAAAAAAAGATCGAAGGAGGGGAAGATGGCAGAGGAGTAGGGTCCCCAAATCACCTGTTCCCACCAAATTACCTAGATAACCTTCAAATCATCCTGAAAATCTACGAATTAGGCCTGAGACTTAAAGAGAGACAAGCTGGAGTGCTACAGTGAGAAGAGTTCGGCTTCTATCAAGGTAGGAAGACGGGGAAAAAGAAATAAAGAAACAAAAGGCCTCCAAGGGGGAGGGGCCCCACAAGGAGCCGGGCTGAGGCCGGGGCGAGTGTCCCCAGGACAGGAGAGCCCCGTCCCGGAGGAGCAGGAGCTGCACCAACCTTCCCGGGAGGAAAGGGGCTCGCAGGGAGTTAGAGCAAGACCCAGGAGGTCGGGGATGCCCTCGGACTCCCTGAGACACTAACAGACACCTGCGCCCCGGGAGAGTGCGCTGAGCTCCCTAAGGGCTGCAGCACGCAGGGCGGGACCCAGAGCAGCTCCGAGGGGCTCGGGGGCGGCTCCGCGGAGGGGGCCGCGGGGCGGGAGCAGCTGGGGGGGGCAGGGCAGAGGAAGAGGCTCCAGGGAGAGGGCTGCGGGGGCGGGAGCAGCTCAGAGGGGCTCAGGCGGTGTCTCCGCGGAGGGGGCTGTGGGGCAGGAGCAGCTGGCTGGGGGGCTTGGGCCGGAGGAAGAGGCTCCGGGGAGGAGGCTTCGGGGCGGGAGCAGCTTGGAGGGGCTCGGGCGGAGGAAGAGGCTCCGTGGAGGGGGCTGCGGAACGGAAGCAGCTTGGAGGGGCTCAGGCGGAGGAAGACGCTCCGCGGAGGGGGCTGCGAAACGGAAACAGCTTGGAGGGGCTCGGGCGGAGGAAGAGGCTCCAGGGAGGCGGCTGCAGGGCGGGAGCAGCTCAGAGGGGCTGGGGGCGGCTCCGCGGAGGGAACTGCGAGGCAGGAGCAGCTCGGAGGGGCTCGGGCAGAGGAAGAGGCTCCGGGGAGGGGGCTACGGGGCGGGAGCAGCTTAGAGGGGCTCCGGCGGAGGAAGAGGCTCTGCGGAGGGGGCTGCGGAGCGGGAGCAGCTAGGGGGGGCTCGGGCGGTGGTTCCGCGGAGGGGGCTGCGCAGCGGTGCAACTTGGAGGGGCTCGGGCAGAGGAAGAGGCTCCGGGGAGGGGGCTGCGGGGCGGGAGCAGCTCTGAGGGGCTGGGGGCGGCTCAGCGGAGGGGGCTGCAGGGCGGGAGCAGCTCGGCATCTTGAGCAGAGGAAGAGGCTCCACGGAGGGGGCTGCGGAGCGGGAGCAGCTGGGGGGGCTCCGGCGGCGGCCTCGCGGAGGGGGCTGCGCGGCGGGAGCAGCTTGGAGGGGCTCGGGCGGAGGAAGAGGCTCCGGAGAGGGGTGTGCGGGGCGGGAGCAGCTCGGCGGGGGCTCGGGTGGTGGCTCCGCGGAGGGGGCTGCATGGAGGGAGCAGCTTGGAGGGGCTAGGGCAGAGGAAGAGGCTCCGCGGAGGGGTCTGCGGGGCGGGAGCGCAAATCCAACAGCGCAGGCCCCACAGCACAGGGCGCCAGGACACAGCCCGGGATCTGGCCTCCCCCGGGACAGGCAGAGGCCCGGAGGGCCCAGGACAGCGAGGACGCTCCTGCCCCAGGCTGAGCAGATCAGCGGCCCCGCCCTGGAGCCTCAAGGCCCTGCAGACCAAGAGCTTTGTAGTTACTGCAGGAGCTGACTCCAGGGCTCCAGACCTGCTTCCGCCACTGCGGTTGTTACTCCAGGGGCCTCACGGGGTAAACAACCCCCACTGAGCCCTGCACCAGGCAGGGGGCAGAGCAGCTCCCCCAAGTGCTAACACCTGAGAATCAGCACAACAGGCCCCTCCCCCAGAAGACCAGCTAGACGGACAACTTCCAGGGGAATTCAAGGGACTTAAAGTATACAGAATCAGAAGATACTACCCCGTGGTTTTGTTTTGCTTTGTTTTGTTTTCTTTTGTTTTGCTTTTTTTAAATTTTTTTTATTTATTTATGATAGTCACAGAGAGAGAGAGAGGCAGAGACACAGGCAGAGGGAGAAGCATGCTCCATGCACCGGGAGCCCGATGTGGGATTCGATCCCGGGTCTCCAGGATCGGGCCCTGGGCCAAAGGCAGGCGCCAAACTGCTGTGCCACCCAGGGATCCCTTGTTTTGCTTTTTGATTTCTGTTTGCTTCCCCCACCTTTTTTTCCCTTTATTCCTTTTTCTTTCTTTTTTTTCTTTTTTCTTTTTCTCTTTTCTTTCCTTCTTTCTCTCCTCTCTTTTTCTCCTTTTCCCAATACAACTTGTTTTTGGCCACTCTGCACTGAGCAAAATGACTAGAAGGAAAAACTCACCTCGAAAGAATCAGAAACAGTCCTCTCTCCCACAGAGTTACAAAATCTGGATTACAATTCAATGTCAGAAAGCCAGTTGTCAGAGAGCTGGAGAAAAGACAGCAAATAGATCCTACACCCAGCAGAAGAAGAGGGTTAAAAACGATTTGAGCAGAACTCAATGAAATAGAGACCAGAAAAACTGTGCGACTGATCAACAAAATCAGGAGTTGGTTCTTTGAAAGAATTAGTAAGATAAACCATTAGCCAGCCTTATTAAAAAGAAGAGAGAAAAGCCTCAAATTAATAAAATCATGAATGACAAAGGGGAGATCACTACCAACACCAAGGAAATACAAACGATTTTAAAAACTTATTATGGGCAGCCATATGCCAATAAATTAGGCAATCTAGAAGAAATGGACAGATTTCTGGAAAACCACGATTAACCAAACCTGGAACAGGAAGAAATAGAAAACCTGAACAGGCCGATAACCAGGGAGGAAATTGAAGCAGTCATCAAAACCCTCCAAAGACACAAAAGTCCAGGGCCAGATGGCTTCCCTGAGGAATTCTATCAAACGCTTAACGAAGACACCGTACCTATTCTACTACAGCTGTTTAAAAGACAGAAAGAGATGGAGTACTTCCAAACTTCTTCTATGAGGCCAGCATCACCTTAATTCCAAAACCCAACAAAGACCCCACTCAGAAGGAGAATTAGAGACCAATATCCCTGATGAACATGGATGCAAAAATTCTCAACAGGATACTAGCCAATAGAGGCCAACAATATATTAAGAAGATGATTCAAAATGACCAAGTGGGATTTATACCCGGGATGCAATGCTGGTTCAACACACGTAAAACAATCAATGTGACTGACCATATCAGCAAGAGAAAAAACAAGAACCATCTGACCCTCTCAATAGAGGCAGAGAAAGCATTTGACAAAATAGAGCATCCGTTCCTGATCAAAACTCTTCAGAGTGTAGGGAGAGAGGGAATATTCTTCAGCATCTTAAAAGCCATCTACGAGAAGCCCACAGCAACTTTCTCAATGGGGAAGCACTGGGAGCCTTTCCCCTAAGATCAGGAACAGGACAGGGATGTCCACTCTCACCACTGCTATTCAACATAGCACTAGAAGTCCTAGCCTCAGCCATCAGGCAACAAAAAGGAATAAAAGGCGTTCAAATTGGCAAAGAAAAATTCAAACTCTCCCTCTTCGCAGATGACATGATACTTTACATAGAAAACCCAAAAGAGTCCACCCCAAGATTGCTAGAACTCATACAGCAATTTGGCAGTGTGGCAGGATACAAAATCAATGCCCAGAAGTCAGTGGCATTTCTGTACACTAACAACGAGACTGAAGAAAGAGAAATTAAGGAGTCAATCCCATTTACAATTGCACCCAAAAGCATAAGATACCTAGGAATCAACCTAACCAAAGAGGTAAAGGATCTATACCCTAAAAACTACAGAACGCTTCTGAAAGAAATGGAGGAAGACACAAAGAGATGGAAAAATATTCCATGCTCATGGATTGGAAGAATTAATGTTGTGAAAATGCCAATGCTACCCAGGGCAATTTACACATTCAATGCAATCCCTATCAAAATACCATGGACTTTCTTCAGAGAGTTGATACAAATCATCTTAAGATATGTGTGGAATCAGAAAACACCCCGAATAGCCAGGGGGATATTGAAAAAGAAAACCATATCTGGGGGCATCACAATGCCAGATTTCAGGTTGTACTACAAAGCTGTGGTCATCAAGACAGTGTGGTCCTGACACAAAAACAGACACATAGATCAATGGAACAGAAGAGAGAATCCAGAAGTGGACCCTCAACTTTATGGTCAACTAACATTCTACAAAGCAGGAAAGACTACCCACTGGAAAAAAAGACAGTCTCTTCAATAAATGGTGCTGGGAACACTGGACATCCACATGCAGAAGAATGAAACTGGATCATTCTCTTACATCATACACAAAGATAAACTCAAAATGATGTAAGATCTAAATGTGAGACAAGATTCCATCAAAATCCTAGAGGAGAACACAGGCAACACCCTTTTTGAACTCGGCCACAGTAACTTCTTGCAAGATACATCCATGACGGCAAGAGAAACAAAAGGAGAAATGAACTATTGGGACTTCATCAAGATAAGAAGCTTCTGCACAGCAAAACTGAAAGACAACCTACAGAACGGGAGAAGATATTTGCAAATGACACACCAGATAAAGGGTTAGAAACCAAGATCTATAAAGAACTTATTAAACTCAAAAGCAAAGAAACAACCAATCCAATCATGAATTGAGCAAAAGACATGAACAGAAATCTCACAGAGGGAGACATAGACATGGCCACCAAGCACATAAGAAAATGCTCCACATCACTGGCCATCAGGGAAATACAAATCAAAACCACCATGAGATCCCACCTCACACCAGTGAGAATGGAGAACATTAACAAGGCAGGAAACAACAATTTTTTGTCTGCTTTTTATTTAAAAAATGACCATGATTCTTTGGGAGGTGATACAAGATTGCTTTCCAGTCAGATCATAATTTCCACAATTTCTGTAATAACTATAAATTTGAAAGTTTCTCACTCTCCCCACCCCAATTCACTTTTGGCACCTGTGTGTGAAATGTCACTTCCAAAAAAAGGGGGAAAATATGCTGAATACTGGGTTTTCATCACACAGTACTCCTTTCGTGAGGAAAAATGTTCTGGTTGCTAAATTGAGAATATTGATACAAGAATGCTTAACAATATCTCATCAGTAAAAGCCTTTTTCTAACCAACTCTATGGCTGTCTCAGAAGAAAATTACATAGAAATAGCAGCCAATTCCTAGAGGTAAAAAGGCAATGGCTTATCTTCTCCTTTTCCACTTCTCCTAATTTTACATTTAGAATTAGAGCAAATCTATGAGAGGTAGCAGAAGGTCTGGCACAGGCTCTGGCTTCATGATTTGAAAATACAATTTCAACTCATCACATTCTTCAGAAGAACTCATTATACTTAAAAGAAACACACAAAGAGGCTCTCTTCACCTCTGCATGCAGAGGTTGACCAGAAGGACATACATTGGTTACCAACAGAGAAGGATGAGCCTACGATCTGGCAATTAGGAGATGGTGTATCCAAAGATATAGTCTTGACCTGGTTAGAAAACTGTGTCATTTGTAAAGTATATTACTCTTGAGTCTTCACTTACTTGCTAAAAAGAAGCTTCTACACAAAAATCAGGATGCTACAGGAGAGAAATAGCTAACACAGGCTATAGTTGGCTAATATTTAAATACAAAGAATTCAACTTTCATTTTTCATATGTGTGAAGGGTTTGTGAGCTTGTTACTGACCTATTTGGCCCAATTCATATTTATTTTTATTTTATCCACCGTGCTTCAGATCCATGGGGTATTGCCAAAAAACTTATCCCAAAAATCTCTCAGTTTTTATTAGAGCTTAATGGATTTATTTGAATACTTCTGTTAAGCTGATAAGAGTTAGGGAGAGTCTTATCCTACTCCCTTCCCCAAACCTAATTAGACATTTTTATTTCAAAACAAAAGATGGTGATATTATAAAACTAGGGAGGGAAATAAGATGCTATGACAGTACACTTCTTTTTAGTTAACACTTATTTCTTACCTATAGCACTACGTATGTGATAAAACTTTTGGGAAGGAGAAGGGAAGAAGGAAATTCCAAAGCCTCCCAACAAAGTAGCCATTCCAATGCATGGACAAGGGCTTATTTCTCCTGCCAGCCACTGATTCACAAATATTTTCCCCTTTTAAAGAAGTATGTGTGAATGAGGTTGGGGAGAGCAAGGAACACATCAAGGCGTCAACTATACTCTTCTCTTAATGAGCCCGCCCTGTGTCCTTAGTGGCGACTGACTTCATCCGCCATCTTGGCTTTCACGGTAAGCAACATCTTTCTTTAAAACTTTTCTTGTTCTTGCTGCTTTTCTTGCCGTTCTTGTCTTTGTTCTCGGACATGTTTTTGGCTCTGATTTCTCTCATTAGGTCAAAGAATACCTTGTCCACATTGGCTCGCGTTTTAGCTGATGTCTCCACGTACTGCACACCCCACTCCTCTGCTTTAGTCCTTGCCTCTTCGATGGGCACCTGCCTCCGCTCCTCTAGGTCGGACTTGTTTCCCATGACAAGCAATGGACTTGCCTTTTTTTTTTCTGGACCACATATCCATAATGGACATACAGTGCCCAAGGCCCTCAGATGCAAGAAAATATCGTCCTTGTCTATGCTATACACCAACCAAGTAACAACTGCTGCCACATCCTGGGCTCTCCTGGAAAGAGAGGTTCCTATAGACACTGGCGTGTGACCGTCCACATCCAGCTGTCCATTGAGCCTTGGGAGGCATAGCTACTGAGGTCTCCTCAATGCAGGAGAGAGTCGAACTTGAGGCCGCGGGCTTATCCCACCTGCAGGGGAGGTCTCCCCTGTTCTTCCTCAGTCCCTTGCTGGATGCCACCATACCAGAGAAGGTCAGCCCTCCCCAGTCCCCTTGGCTATGTAGGGAGCCCCCATGACATCAACTGAGTGAACTGCAATGGAGTTTGTCTACTTTATGGATGGTATGAGCACCATGCTACAGGGGGGGAGCTCATGTGGAATATTTATGTCCCTAATAAAGGACACAACCCACCCAACAGTCAGCAGTAGAAGCCAAGCTTTAGGCTGCCATTTAGCTCTGGATGCCCTGGTCAGCAAATGGTTCCATCAGCACCTCTTACAAACTCTTGGGCCACTGTCTAAGAGTTGTTCCTTTTAGGGTAAGGAACTCAGGGCACTCTTGCCTCAGAGATACCCCAAATATAAATCAAAATCACAGATGTCCCCACATGCAGTAAGGCCACAATGCAAGGCCTCCCTGGGACACCACTTGTCCTCCTTGGTGTTCCAACATTACAGATCGTGGCCAGACACTCATTTTGCTTCTCAGGATACATAATGCTGGCCCTACAGGAGGGACTCAATAAGTAAAATCCCACCTCCCCTGGAGACCACAAGCAGCCAGTGGAACTGAGAGGCACACACTGGTCTCCTCAAACAACTCCTATTTAAGCTTCAAGGTGTCAAACGGGCCTCCAGTGGAGGCCATCAGGGGCCTTGACAACACAGAGTTTCAAGACAAAAGGATGCACGTGCAGTTATCCACAAGCCGACTTCGGACTGCCCCTGGGATGGGAGACCAGAGTGGCTGCTATCGGCGTGGGAAAGAGGGGCACTGGTCCAAAGAGTGTCCAGTAGATCGCACAGGTCGTGTGGCAGACTTTACTGAGCAGCATAACGGACAGTATGGAGCAGTGCGCACGCCGTACACCCTGGGCTGCGGGGAACCCACGTGTTACAACGATGCATATGGAGCATCGACTCTTAGAAGCGCTACCGGGTCCGCTCTTATGAGGCAGTGGCGGCGGCAGCAGCAGCCTCTGCGTACAACTGCGCGGAGCAGTCCATGTCCCATCTGCCTCACGACCAGAGCACAGCTGGGACCAGTCACCCCAACCCCACTTCTGTTGATCCCTACGACAGACACCTGTTGCCGAGCTCAGGGGCTGCTGCCACTTCGGCTCTGTGGCTGCTGCCGCTGCCAACACCTCGTCCTACTATGGAAGGGACAGGAGCCCCCTTCGTCGTGCCACAGCTGTGCTCCCCACGGTTATGGGCCAGAGAGTGAGCTGCCGCAGGCCTCAGCAGCTGCACGGATTCTCTGTATGGCATGGCCCAGTGTGAGCGGGAGCACATGTGGACCGAGCACGGTGCTCAGCCTTTTGAAACTGGAGGTAGGATCATTGCGGACTGAACCCTGGGCTGCGGTCATATATGAGAACCTGCTCCGCGCGTCCCCTTGCCACGATGTTTCCATTGCTTCGTGTTTGAGTAAACAAAGGAGTTTGTGACCAACTGTGTTTTCTTTCTTAATTTAATTCTTATAAGTTGACTTTTCTTTCCTCTTGATACTAGTCCCTGTAGCCTTTCACTCCGTTCCTTATATTCTCAGCCTCTGAGCAGCCCTAGGTAAGGATTATGCTGGCATCCCCTTTTTCCTGTACCGTGGATCCCCCTCTTATCTTGCTTTCCTTAGGAATTGAGCCCTTCTCCCTGTCTACCTGCAACATCTCCTTTCCCTTTAAAATGACCATGTAGTGGCACGAGACCTTTTACTCTTCTGTTAGCTCTGGGCCCTAACGTTGAGGCTAATCTTCTGAAACTGCTAGGACCATTGGGGTTTTGGGGGTGGAGGTTGTTGTTTTGTTTGTTTTGCTTTATGTCTGACCTGTGATCGTGGTACAGCATTAGCTGAAATTTAGCCTCGTTTTATTTCACTCCTCCCACTTTTTAAAAAATATTTTGACAAATAAACGTTTCTAACACTTAAAAAAAAGTGAGAGAAAGAGGGAGAGTACGAGCAGGGGGAAAGGCAGAAGGAGAGACAAAGCGTTCCAAGCAGCCTTCTTGCCGAACATGCAAAGCTTGGCATCTGGCTTTATCCGACAACCAAGAGATCATGACCTGAGCCAAGATCAAGCGGGATGCGTAACCGACTGAGCCACTCAGATTTTATTGATTTATCCATGAAAGACACAGAGAGAGACAGAGACACTGGCAGAGGGAGAAGCAGGCTCCATGCAGGAAGCCCAATGTGGGACTCGATCCGGGTCTCAAGGATCACGCCCTGGGCCGAAGGCAGGTGCTCAACCACTGAGCTACCCAGGAGAGGAAAAAAGGGGTTTCTGAGGCAGAGCAGCATAAAGAGACACAAGGAGACATGAAATTATATGGCTTGCTCACACAACGCTGGTAGTGAAGTATGGCTGAAACCTCAAAGGCTGCAGATGGAGTGCTAATATGTTTTCAATGACGCATTTACAAGTTTTGACTTATTCTATAGTCAAAGAGTGAGTTATGAGCAGACGACATGATTCTTTCTGTATTTGTATTCAAATTAAAAGGGAATGGAAGAAAAAAATAGGGAGATTACTGTCTCTCTAATTTATTTGTTACTCCTTGCTGTTTCTTAAACTTCAGAATAGAATTACTACCATCATTTTTTTTACAGTTTTTTTAATGTCTTTTATTTTTAATTCTTTTAAGTAATCTCTCTGCCCAACATAGGGCTTGAATTCATGACCCTGAGATAGATAGAGTTGCATGCCCTACCAACTGAGCCAGCCAGGAGCTCCATTATTCATTGATCATCTTCATAACTACAACTTTTTATATTCTTTGTTTTCCTCATCATCACTTAGCTGCTTTGTTTTCTTTGCAGCCTGTTCCACTAAGGAGCAGTTGGTGGCCTCTCTTATTCTTTAACTTGAACAAACAGAAGGAGTAGCAATGTAAAAGGGTCCAGGGCCAACTTGACTTCAAATTCTTCCTCATTTCCAATGTGTCTTACAAGACCTCTCTTTTTGTTTCATTCTCTAGGATTAGAAGAAAGCCTTTGTTGTAATTTTAGTTAGCCTTATTAATGACACCTTTCCTTTATTTCAAATATTTGAGAATGTTTATATTATATGTAGGGATGAAGTTGAAGCCCACTGTTTGGGAGCCAAGACTGTATAGGAAAGACAGTATATAATACTTTGTGATATGAATGATTTATCTATCTCAGATTTCAGGTTACTGTTAACACTATTCTAAAAAGACAGTATCCATATATAGAAACATTTCTTATTGATAATGTTTTATGTAACTAAGTATTATGAAGATGAGTCCTTTTTGGTTTGATCTTTTTCCCAAATTAGGAATGAGTATTAAGATTTAGCATCAAGTTTATGATATATTTGAATTTTTGCTCCATGCATGCAACTTAATTTTTGTAAGTTAATACTGAGTTTTATAATATTAAAAACGGGTGTCAGCCTCACATGCCCAGCTGGTGACAATGTGGGAAGCTAGTAGGGATGGGTCAGCTTAGAGCAAGTTAAGTACTGCATGAATGTATTCCAATTCAAAAGAAGAAAAACCATTCTGTCTGCCAAACAAAATATATTCTGAAGGCTGGCTGTTTTGTAATACTTGATCTGAAATTTTTGGGGTCTGAAATTTATAAAAGAATTAAATTATAAAATGCTAAATGGCTTGCCTTTATTATGAAGTAATCAGTTACTTTATTTTTTTATTTATTTATGATAGTCACACAGAGAGAGAGAGACAGAGAGAGAGAGAGGCAGAGACCTAGGCAGAGGGAGAAGCAGGCTCCATGCACCGGGAGCCTGATGTGGGATTCGATCCCGGGTCTCCAGGATCGCGCCCTGGGCCAAAGGCAGGTGCCAAACCGCTGCACAACCCAGGGATCCCAATCTGTTACTTTAAAATCAAAAGAGAAGAAGAACTGGGGGTGGTGGAAGGGGAGGAGGGCGGGGGGTGGGAGTGAATGGGTGACGGGCACTGGGGGTTATTCTGTATGTTAGTAAATTGAACGCCAATAAAAAATTAAAAAAAAAAGAAATAAAGCAAATATCATGAAACCTAGTTATTACAAATTGCCATCTGTATTTATAATAACATTGGTAGCTATTTTTTTCTAATAAGATGAGTGGAATTTCCTTGATTATAGGTTTATTTTTATTATTTTCTATTTTGAAACGGCCAATATGCTTATGAGTAAGATTTGTGTGGTCAGCTTCTGTTCTTTCATAAACTTCAGATAAAAATCATTTTAGCTGTAACCAAAACCTGAAGTCTTTAAAAAATGGCAGATGTTAATTTAAAAACAGCATATACTAATTTAGTTTGCTGTGTGATTATGGTCTAATGGAAGTTTCATAAGCTTTCTTTTCCCCTAACTCAGAAAAGTATATGTCAGAGTTTTGGAGTATGTCCTTAGCCAAGAATTTTATCCACTTAACATATGTTTACAAACTTATATAAAGCAAAAACGAATGTAGGTAACTATAGTGAGCAAGAAATATAGTTTTGCTCATATTATCTGATGTTTGCCAAAAGAAGAATAAAAGATGTATGAATTAAATCATACAGAGAAAAATACACGTTTGAGGAAATTCAACAAGAAACAGATATCCCTGAAAGAGAACTTGGTAGAGCCCTGCAGTCCCTCGCCTGTGGTAAACCAACACAGCGGGTTCTTACAAAAGAACCCAAGTCCAAGGGAACAGAAAATGGCCACAGATTCACAGTTAATGATCAGTTCACATCCAAAGTACACAGAGTCAAGACTCAAACAGTTGCTGCCAAACAAGGTGAATCTGACCCAGAAAGGAAAGAAACGAGGCAGAAAGTAGATGACGACAGGAAACATGAGATCGAAGCTGCTATCCTGCGGATAACGAAATCCAGAAAGAAGATGCAGCACAGTGTGTTAGTAGCAGAGGTAACTCAGCAGGTGAAGGCTCGATTCTTCCCAAGTACAGTTGTTATTAAGAAACATATAGAAGGACTTATTGAAAGAGAATATTTGGCACGAACACCTGAGGATTGCAAAGTATACACATATGTAGCATAAAATGCGTTCAGAAATTTGATTTATCCTTGGACTGTACTCTTCGCATGGACTGAGAAGTTCTTTTAAATCATTAAATATTAAGACGACCATCTCTTCTATTAAATTACAGCACATGTTCTAGACCATTCAGATCAAGCCTTTACTCCCTTTGAGAGTTTTCAACATCAATTGATTGAGCTTCAGGCTTTACAGAGTTTATCCCTGTAGAGATCAAATTTTTTTTTTCTGGTTCTTCAAAATTTTATTAACAAAACCAGGGAGAGGGGAGGCAACAGTGAGCAAACTGCACAGTCCCACCCAGGCACAGAGAATGGAGAGACAGAGGGACAGACAAGGACAGAAGAAAATCCTGAGACCCTCTGATACCGGCAGCGGGGTAGTCAAATGGTGGGTGGGCACAGGGAGAAACTCAGGGACCACTGGAGAAACAGATGAATGGCAGAGCAGCCAAACGGGGGATTCGGGCGGCTCCCGGGCCTGGAATGCAGAACGTGGGGACTTCGGGGCCAGTGAGGCTCAGCGGTCAGCACTGGAGCGCGGCTCGGGAGTGAGCGGGTCATGCTGGATCGTGAGGTGCAGCGTCAGGGCCAGTGATCCTGCCCGTCAGTCCCAGCCGTGCGAACGGTGCGTTCCTGCTCAAACAGCTCGTCCGGCTTGTACCACGCGTGCACACGCTCCAGGGCCACTCCAGCAGCCGCAACCTCTCCCAGCAGTAATGCGGGTACACTGGCGTTTGGGCAGGAGGCAGAAGTCACCCGCGAGCTAAAGACATCACGCACAAGAGGACACCCACATACCTCATCAGCTGGCACTTCGGGGTCCCGGGAGTGCTCGGGGCACAGCACCTGGAGCCGTTTACAGTATGTCTTGCTCTGAGGGTTGTAGACATCACAGAAGAGTCGTGTAGCTCCCTCAATGTGTGTGGGGTACGTGGACCCAAAGGACGTCTGGCTCTCGTACTTGGCAGCAGCGCTCCATGTGGCGCAAGGCAACACGTGGGTTGATAGGGTGCCCGCAGGAGATGCAGAAGATCTGCAGGTCCGTGTCATCACTGTCACCCTCATTGCTTTTCCAAACAAGGGCCTGTTCTGGGATTGTGGGTGGACATGAAATGGGGACACTTGTCGGCCCATTTCATAGAAGCCTCCAGAGCTCTGCTACTATCGGCGGGTCCACCCCCCAGGCTTCCTTGGCCTCCCACCTTCCCCTCCAGCCTTGCCACACTTTCAGTGTGGGCTGCGGGGGCTGCTTCCGTACCCCTGTGGGGGCAGTGGGGTGAGTGGGGTCACCGTGGATCCACAGCTGTTCTGAGGGATGGATGCCTGGTGTGGGAACGCTTCCCTGATGCCACATCTTCCAACCTCCCCCAGCCCATGAGGCAGCTTGTGGATTCGACTGGCCTTGCCATCTGCCCCGGGCAGGAGGCCAGGCTTGCCTTTGCTCCAGCCCCAAGTGGCCAGGACAGAGGCAGCCTTGGCCGCCCCACTTTGTCGCGGACAGGCCTCTGACCTGTTCACATCCACTCTCTCCGGGGAAGCTGAGGGGAGCCGTATAGAATCCTTGTTCCATTGCATCATTACTGGAGTCTTGGGGCAGCTGCTAAAACCACTCGGTTTTAGTATTCCATGCGGGGAGTGGGGCAGTGTCCCATGGTGGGCTGGCCTGGGACCTTGTGCTGTGCTCCGTTCTGTCACCCAGTCACTGTAGATATTTTCTACCTTCCTGCATAACTCAGGTTCCAGGGTACGTGATCTGTTCTCGGTTCCCTTAATAAACAAAGTCAGTCCTCCAAAAAAAAAAAAAGAAAGAAAGAAATATGATCATCTCCTTTTTTTTCCCCCAACAATACCAGCCTTTGAGTTCTTTATTAAGCACCAGATTTTCACATGTGTCACTATAGGAGGGAGGCTTCAGATTCAACCAGACTCTGGCCCGTAGTCAGGAGAGATGTGGTGTGCTGAGGTATTCCTGTGTCTAGAAACAGGCACATGGCTTCAAGAGCAGCAGAAGTTGACTATGGGCATCATCGTCTTCCTTGAGAGAGTAAAGGTAAGTGTCGTTCAACCCAGGGAACTGAGGCTCCATCCCCAGGGGGAGGGCTTGGAGAGGTGGCCATAATGTCTTCAGGGATGCTGCCCTGAAGCATCCAAAGATGACATCCCATAGGCTTTAGAGAGCAGATCAAGAAGCTGCTTCTTTTCATCTTCTGGGAGGAAACTAAACTTTGCCGCATTGATGTTCAGTCTCTTAAACTCCTCCTCGGCAAAGTCCATGCCCTCTTTGGGCATCTGGTAATCCGTTCCAGGGTGGACTTGAAGATGAGTGGGTCATCCGTGTTGAGGGAGTAGGTAGCCTGGTCATGTTTGAGCCGAACCACTGCATGCTCCGTGTCCGAGTTCCAGGGGCCTGTGAGGTAACGGGACCAGGGGCAGATCTCGAAGTGCATGTTTTCCTGCTGCAGCCTGTCATAAAGGGCCTCGTCCTGCAGCGTGTGGTAGCCATGGCCCAGCCTCTCCATCTTGAGCGTGTCCACAGCCTCTTTGACCACCTCCGCTGAGCCCACTCCCCTGCATGCACAGTGCGGTGGATGCCTCTCCTCACAGCCTCCTGGTAGCCCTTCACGTGTCCCAGGAAGACACTGCTCCCTTTAATGGTCTCGTCTCCTGCCAGGTCGATGGCCACCACAGTCTGCTGGTACTTCGGACACAGCTCCACCACCTCCAGGGGCCAACTGGGCTGGTGGCGCAGGTGGCACAGGATGGACCTCACTTTCACCTTGAAGTCCCGTTCTCCCTCCTGCAGGCTCTGGCTCACCAGGGCCACCACCTCCCCTAGGATTTGCAAAATCTCTACATTAAAATTGATGTGGCAGTTTTAATACAATGTATACGAAATAGTCTAAAATTTACAATACCGGAAAACATGATTATTTTTTTTTCTCCTAAAGTTGAAAAGCTTGGAATGTATGTCCAACAGTGAGGTAAAACATTTTGTCTCTCAATTTAAAGAACTGTGCAAGGATAACATTCAAACACATTCAATTAGGGCACTTTTCAGTTTTGACAGGAATAATGAATTACTGTAGCCAACAAGGCACAGTTAGAAAATGCCAACATTTCAAGTCAATAAGAACAAGGCAGATAATATCAAGCAAATCTTTTAAAAAACTTTTCTTTTGAAACAATTTCTTTGAGGACAAAGGGCAGTTTGCTTCACGTGACTGTAATTTCTTGTGCCAGGGAGGAGTCTGCCCTAGAGAGCATCGGAAGGCAGCCACTCACTCATTCCTGCACATTGCAAAAGGGCAAAGAAATAAGGTCCGTGGAAGGCGCTACTCCCACGTGGAGGATGGAAGGCACTACTTTAAGTTTTTTCTTGTTTGGGGTTTTTAAAATCACGCCACCAGTGTTTGTTGCTCACACTCTCGTGCACGGCCACAGTGGCCCTTCGGCCTCCTGAGGTGCACAGCCAAGCCGTCTCCCCTCAAGGACGTGTGACCCATGTGCCTGGGCCAGTGTGGCTGTGTCCAGGACGCAACAGGGAGGCAGCGCTCCACAGGGTCCTGGGGCCATCCAGGTTGTGCCAGGGTCTCACAATGGGCTGAGTTGGACATAAAAGCAAACCTGTAAAAAGAGCAACAGCGTCAGGAGTCCCTAGAGAGAAGACCCTCAGCCACAGGACCTATCCTCCTGCCGGGGCCCCCCATCTGCAGCCAGCACCCCCTCTCATGTAGCGGACCCCCCACCCCCTGTCCCGCCTCCCAGGGTGAGTGGGGAGGCTGGCATGGGTTTTGAAGCAGGAGCTCTGCCAGGAGTCTTGCGACAGGCTAGGCTCACAGAAGATCATTGACCGGACCCTGTTGTCCATCCTGACATGGGCTGGAATCCCAGCAGTCTACACATTGGGACACTCAGAGGCTCTGAGCATCAGTCTCAGGGCACCATAAGATTAGATCCACGCTTGTGTTTGTCCCGAATCTTAATGATGTTTCCACCTGTCTTCAACCTGACACCTGCAATCCCTCCTCCCTGCCCCGCCCTCCCACTGGCTGTGAGAGGATGCATCCTGAGGTCTTCACTATACTGACACTTCACTAGCCAGATAGGATGTCCCCTGTCCTCATCCCATGTGCCACTCCATGAGGACGGCCTCCCATTCATGTGCTTGGCAGGTTCACTGGCATTTGAGTGGATGCACTGACCCCTGCCCCTTCCACCCCCAGGTAAAGTGCAGGGACTGTGGGGCCTTTGGACACAAGGCATCAAGCACCAGATGCCCCATAAAACACTGGGGCACGACCCTTGTTCCCATGGACTTGGGCTCCAGGAGGCTGAAGGAGAATGTGGAGCCGGGGAGTCAGCGGGACCAGCGGCACCAGGCTGGGCTGTTGGACCAGGCTGAGAGGGAGAAGGCAGAGAGACGAAGGTGAGGAATGGGGCTTGTGACCCGATCGCCAGGGCTGACACGACAGACCCCGAGTCCGTGTGCATGCACAGTGTGCAGGGCGGCTGCAGGCAGAGCCAGGCTGGGCGAGGCAGGCAGAGGAGCTCCCAGACTAACAGGGTCCACATTTGGGTGATGGAGCTGTCCCTGCTGATTTGGTGTGGGATTTGTGGCTGGACAAGTGTCCCTGCACCAGTGAATGTATGGAGCTTGGCACATGCCAAGGCAGACCCTTTCTGACTCTGCATGAAACAAACTGCCAGGATGACCTGGTGGGTCACTGTAGTCAGGGTGGGGCAGAGGTGGGCAGAGAGTGGCTGAGGAGGGAAAGGACCAGGTTGGCCCAAGCCCCGAGCAGGTGTCTGGCTGGAAGCCAGGGAAGGGAGTTCCTTCTCCTTTCCCTGCTTTGATTTCTTGTGCAGGCAAGAAGCCGAGCAGAGGAAGGCCCTGCTCCACGGGTTCCCCAGGAGACCCCGGGAGGGGCAGAAGCGCACCTGGAAGGAAGACACAGAATCTTGTTACTATGTGAGGGTGAGTGTGTGCTGCTTCCCCGGCTGTGCCCTTGGGCACTCCCTGGGCTCCATGTGCCTCCTGGGGGAGGTGGGGCTCCACTTCCTCTCTGACCAGTGGCAGTTGAGCAGCGTGGTCTTTGCACCCTTTTTTTCCTTGGTGCCCATGATATTGCCTTGTGCCTTGTATGTGTGTGAACCGTGGCTGGTTGGCATGTGATGGTCATTGGTGGGCACTCCTGGAGCACATACCACCTCAGAGAACAGGCCTCTGTCCTTCATGACACATTACCCCCCTGCCCATCCCCTCTCAGGAGCTGCCACCATGACTCTCCAGCATCAGGACTCTTATTGCCTCATGAGCATAGTGGATGGAAGAGCTGGTCCAATAGAAGAAGCATCGCTGTGAGGCAGGACTTTGCGTGTCCCCCCATAATGTCTCAAGGGCATCAAAAGCATCCAGTCATACCTTTGTTCCGGACCAGCCCTGCAACTGCATTCCCTACTCCCAGGGTGAGTCAGATCAACAGATCCCATCTTTTTCTTTCCCTGTTCCGGGTGAGGGGGTTGTTACTAAGGTCTTGGCCGTTAGTTGGTTTCTTTCTTTCTTTCCTGAGTGTTCATTTTGCCTTAGTGCTGGGGCCAAACTCATGGAGTCCCAGGTGTTCTCTATTCCCACAGTGTCCACACATGCCGATGCCTGTCTACACCACCAGGAGGCCTTCTATCCCTGAGCCTGCCCTGCTGATGGAACCACGAACTGACAATCCGGTCATGAGTGTCTGGTCCCATTCCACATCTCATCTCAGAAGCCCTCAAGTTAGCCTCAGCCCACCTGGTGGACCGCCTGGTGCCCAGGAAGTGCCGATCACTGACACCCCTCAGCCGGCTCGCCAACCCTGTGTCAGGGCTGACAGCCTGGTTGTGCAGCAGAGAGACAAGAGGCCCTGCAGAGTGTCCCTCGAGGGTCCCCAGGCTGGCTCCCAGGGCCATGGGCTCGGACACACCCAGGCACCACCCAAGTATCCTGAGGAGAACACCCGTCCCGCTGTCAGCAACGCATTGGCAGACAATTCCCAAATGCCCCCCCCAGGCTCCAGGCAAGAAATGTGCCCACATGCCCCTAGACAGGACCCTGAACCCCCGAAAGAATGCGTGGTGGAGCCCCAGCCAGCACACCTGCAGGAGCATCCAGGAGGGCCTGTGGGGAATTCAGGGAATCTGTGTGCTCCAGGAAGCAGACATGCCCGTGGATGCACAGCCAGGCCCCCGCATCCCAGGAAGACACCTGCCCTCCAGCCAAGCAAGGGCCCCCAGCCCACACCTGCCACACCTCACTTGGAGACACTGCAGCCATGCACCGAGCCCCCATGGCCGCACTCTGCGCGGGCCCCCACTCAGCCCCTGGAATGGTCTTCACCAGATTGGACAGAAGCTGCTGGAGCTCCCGGTTCCTTGCAGCTCCCTCATTCTTTCCTCCCGAGAAGCCAGGCCCTGCTCAGGGCCCTCCTGCCCCCCACCTGTTGAACGGAGCCTGTGTCTGTGGCCCCTGGAGTGTCCTCCACGGTGACCTACAGGTGTCCTCATCCTCAGAAGACTGCACACCAAATTGTATGTGGGAATTTTTTATTAAGAATAAAAAAACACACAACTTTGTAATAACATTTTAGAGCAAAAACAAACAAAGCAGATGCAATATTTTACATAACAATTTCAGAGAAATAATATCAACAAGTACAGAAAATGTCTTCTAGGAGAAAACATGGTGTAATTTGCAAAACTCTGGATGGGATCTTTTTCTAAATCAGAAATTCAGACATTTATAAAACAATTTCAGATTAACTTGTTAATTTCTGTTACAACCAAGTTACAAATTGCCAGGATGATTTCCCTACATTTGTTAGAAAATGGATTTCACCAAGACAAACTGACATTCCAGACTGGGAAGCACGATTTGACATTCTTATAGATTTACCTAAAGAAAAACTGCAACATCTGTGTAGTGGGGGGAGTGTATGTGTAGGCGCACAAAAGCAGGACACTCAGCACGTGGTGGACTTGACGGTTTTCATCCAGTTCAGCGGGGGAATTGCTGGTTCACCACATCAGTCCAGGTGGGGACATATCCTCATTCCCACAGACACCTCCTCAGTGTCCTCTGCTGTGGAGGACAAGTCCCCGAGTCCATGAGCTGTCTCATTCCCTATGACAGTCTTCAGAGGACGGGGATACCTGCAGATCCTCTTACGGAACTCTTGGCAAGACATGCACACAGGCTCCCTCACTCTTTACGACACAATAAACTGTATTGGCCATAAGAAACACAATTCCCAGACATGAAAGAAACCCTGACACCTTAGATCTCTAATTTGTCTTAGGTACATGAAAATCTCCAAAAAAGCCTGATTTCTTCTGCACAGATCCTATTGTCCCTTACTATCCAGTAAGGGTGGCATGTCCAAGTTTGAATACAGAGTGAAAATAACATTATGATGTGATGTTACAACTGCACAACTACGGTCACACTCAGAGGCGTTTGCTGGTCATGCAATAATTTCCATTCTACAATGAACTTGTCAAACTCTTCTAAAGAAATGCAATGATAACACAGAACTCCTATAACCTGACCTCAAAACGCTTTGGTAGACTCATGAACTTGGCACTGTTTTCCAGAGGTATCAACCCAGGTCCAAATTTGAATTTGAACTGGTCTGAAATCCAGAGTCCACTTCTTCTGGGTCAAGAGATGCCACAGAGAAGACGGTAGCAAAATAGTCATAAAAAGTTATGTTCAGTGGGAGGCTGGGCATTTCCCTTTGGAATAAGAGTCCTTGTTAGTTTGCTTCTCTTCAGTCTTAATGTGGGAGAGAGTGAAGGGAACATAATAAAATCACTGTGGTTCAATCAGGTCTGGATGCAGTTATCGCCCCAAAAATAAGCACTTAATTTCCATCTTACAATTTCCAAGCAATGACCAAGACACATCGCTAGCAAGACCCAATACATACTTATGTTCGGAGAAATATTCTTTCAATATAAATAGAAGAAAAGCATTGGGAAGTGGGGAGCATGACGAAAGGGTCAAACATACTGACTTCAACCCCAGGTCCTCAGGATCATATCCACTCTCAACCCTGATTGCTCACTGCCTCTCACCTGCAAGTGGCCCCCACTCTCCCCAAGGCTGAAGGAGAGGCAGGTTCCTCGATACACCCCATATGAAATCCACACTATCCCAATAAAAGATCATGACAATGAACCAGGTTTAAATATCAGTGTCCTCAAGTTTCAGTTGAAGGCCATATCCCATGAACACACCAGATAGATGGTTCTTCCATACATATAGAACACACACTTCACATAACACAAAATATTTCCAGTATGGGACTGTGTTCGGGTTTGGAGTGAGTGAGTGACGCTGTGTGTGTGGGTGTGTGCGCCCATGTGCACCAAAGTTAGGAGACACATCCCTGGACTGCTTCCCCAGAACTCTGTCCCTTCTTGCTCATCCTCTTGGTAGGTCGGGCTCTCCCTGGCACACGCGGGACTTTGGCCACGTCCCCGGCCACCTGAGGTGGGAGCATCCCAGCCGCAGTGGTGAGCAGGTCGACGGTCTGCTGAGGATGATTCTTCGGCATCTCAGGTCTGTATTTGGAGTGGTGAAGGATGACTGCGTTCGCAGGAAGAGCAATTTCTCTTCCCCTGACATTGAGTTCAGGCTTAGGTCGATTGCGTTCCTGGAGGCATCTCCACTGGTCTAATGTCATTTGTTGCCTTGAGGTCTCTTCCCCACGCTCCTCCAACTCAGGAAGGTTCACGGAGGGATCCGTTGCCGGCTCTCCTGAGGCCTCACCCACCACTGTGGGGTCTGCCTCGGGAGATGCGAGTCCTCCCTCCTCGACTGACTCCCTCCCAAGGTCTCTCTCCAGATCAGTCTTCTGCATATAAAAGAGGACATAGGCAGGTTGGCGCAGCGCGCAAGTCACATCACAGGCGCTGACCTTAGCATCATCCATTTTATACCACTGGCCATTTCCTGCCTTTACAAAACAGAAGTAATGTCCGCTGTGGCAACTCCTCCCAGCATGCACCAGCACGGCATAGAGCACATAAACCAAGGGTCCTGCCCTCTGCTCAGACAGGTAGTGTTGCATGTCAAGGCGCTCAGGATATTGCACCTCCTTAGTCATTTTGTTGCCTGTCAAGTCTGAGAATCGTCTCAAGACCAGGATGAGGACCTTCGGGGAAGTGTGCAAAGTCAACACCTTGGACGCAGGCACCTTCTCCAGACACTTACTACAATGGTAGGCATTTTCACCTTCCAGCAGTTCGGGCTTCACCAACTGCTCCAAAGCTTGGCTGACGCTGTGAGCATCCCCGATGTCCAGGCTGATGTCCAGGTAAGGTTCCAGAGTGCTCGAAATGCCTTGGCAGTGGAGACACTGGATTTGAGACCTCCAGTACCCCCCAAAGAGTTGCTGGATGAGGGTGCTGTCCTGAGGACACTCAGGGTCTGAGAGCTTGTCCTCAGGCAAGCACGCTTGCTGCATTGCATCCAGAATGAACATGAGATACTCATGGGCATCTTCCTGCTTGTGTCTGTGGAAGGCGGCGAGCAGGAGTGGCAGGGGCCGGAGCACACGTCCAGGATGGCAGAGAACCCGCATCAGGTGAGCCTGCAGGGTACACAGCATGCAGGATGTCTGCCTCCTACAGGTGGTCCCGTGCTGCTGGGACAGCATGTAGCTGGCGAGGGGCTCTGTGTAGGTCAGACACTGTAGGGTCGCATTCACATAGCAAGTGTTGCCCATGTTCTGAAGCCCGGCTCCCACCTGGGAAAGGCTCTTCCAACTCAGAGGCGTCTTGGTGGGAGGCAGCCCTGCTGATGCGGGAGCCAACGGGTCAGTCGGGGAGGAGAGAGTCTTTGATGCAGGAGATGTCCTCTCGGGCACAGAGGGTCCTCCGTGGACTTCAGCACCGCCTCTCCTTGACCAGTATGACTGGGGTTTGGGAGAGGCGCTGAACTGAGGCTCCTCTGAGGGGTGGAGGTGGGCAGCCTCCATGTCTGCAGAAACAGTGTCCACAAGATACATTCAACCAGGAGCTTCAGGTCGCAAAGGGATGCTCCTCTCACTGAGCCGTTTTCAAATGGCAGATAGTGAACCTCTCCTCCACCTTTATGGCTTTTGGGCCCTGGGATAAGGCACAAAGTCCTCTAATCCACTCTAATTGCTTGATTGGATTACGGGATTTGGGTGTGGTCCCTCCCTGACGGAGACCATTCAGGTCAGCCCAGCTCCTATTCTTGCCTCCCACAACAGGCAACTTTCAGATTATTCTCAACCACCTCAACTGTCCCTGCACCTTTCTCAACAGAATTTGTTCAGAGTTTCTATGTTCAGAGGAAACCTTTTTGAATGTCCTTTCCTTTGAGTAACCCCAAGGGAGCCAAGGAGTGTTAGACGTTAGTGCTCTAGGACAGGGAAGATCACTCTCCCAAAGGAGCTCAGGTATCACATAGGAACTCGTTCTCCTCACCAGCAGAATGTTTGTAGCTGAAACCAATTATTTGGGAATATGGCATCCATTGCTTGGCTTCTCCACTTCTATCTCTCTGGACTATGATTCCAATCTACAAAGATTGTGAATGTTTTGATGAATACCAGTTTCTGCCTTGGTGTGGCCCGGGTCCACCACAACAGGAATTCTCTCACTGGTTTAATGTTTTTGGGAAACATTCCTTTGAAACTCCCTTTCCTACAAGAGTCTATATCCTAAATCCAGTGTTTATATGCCTCATTTTACCTGTACAAGACCGCGGGACCTTGAACACAAGGCACCAAGCACCAGATGCCTGGTAACACACTGGGGTGCAACCTTCCTTCCCCTTGCCTTGGGCTCCAGGAGGCTGAAGGAGAATGTGGAGCCGGGGAGTCAGCGGGACCAGCGGCACCAGGCTGGGCTGTTGAACCAGGCTGAGAGGGAGAAGGCAGGGAGACGAAGGTGAGGAATGGGGCTTGTGACCCAAACGCCAGGGCTGATACGACAGACCCCGAGTCCGTGTGCATGCACAGTGTGCAGGGGGGCTGCGGGCAGAGCCAGGCAGGGCGAGGCAGCCAGAGGAGCTCCCAGGCTAAGAGGGTCCACATTTGGGTGATGGAGCTGTCCCTGCTGATTTGGTGTGGGGTTTGTGGCTGGAGCAGTGTCCCTGCACCAGTGAATGTATGGAGCTTGGCACATGCCAAGGCAGACCCTTTCAGACTCTGTATGTAAGAAACTGCCTGGACGACCTGTTCAGCTCCCTGTAGTTAGGACGAGGGGCAGAGGTGGGCGTAGATTGGCTGAGGACGGAAAGGACCAGGTTGGCCCAAGCCCCAAGCAGGTGTCCGGCTGGAAGCCAGGGAAGGGAGTTCCTTCTTCTTTCCCTGCTGATATTTCTCGTGCAGGCAAGAAGCCGAGCAGAGGAAGGCCCTGCTCCACAGGTTCCCCAGGAGACCCCAGGAGGGGCAGAAGCGCACCTGGAAGGAAGACACGGAATCTTGTGACTATGTGAGGGTGAGTGTGCGCTGCTTCCCGGGCTGTGCCCTTGGGGACTCCCTGGGCTCCATGGGCCTCCTGGTGGAAGCGGGGCTCCACTTCCTCTCTGACCAGTGGCAGTTGAGTAGGGTGGATTTGCACCCAGTTTTCCCTTGGTGCCCATGATGTTGCCTCCCACCTTCTATGTGTGTGAACACTGGCTGTTTGACGTGTGAAGGTCATTGGCGGGCACTCCTGGAGCACATACCAACCTCAGAGAAGAACAGGCCGCTGTCCTTTGTGACACATCATCCCACACTGCCCATCCCCACTCAGGAGCTCCCACCATGACTCTCCAGCAGCAGGACTCCTATCTCCTCATGAGCAGAGAGGATGGAAGCGCTGGTCCAATGGAGGAAGCATCGCTGTGAGGCAGGACTTTGCGTGTCCCCCCCATGTCTCAAGGGCATCAACAGCATCCTGTCAGGCCTTTGTTCTGGACGAGCCCTGCAGCCAGATTCCTACTCCTAGGTCAACAGATCCCAACTCTTTCTTTCCCTGTTCCGGGGGAGGGGGTGGTTACTAGGGTCCTGGCCATTTGTTGGTTTCTTTCTTTCTTTCCTGAATGTTCATTTTGCCTTGGTGCCGGGGCCAAACTCATGGAGTCCTGTGTGTTCTCTTTTCCCACAGTGTCCACACATGCCGATGCCCGTCTACACCACCAAGAGGCCTTCTATCCCTGAGCCTGCCCTGCTGATGGAACCACGTACTCAGCCCCCTGACATAAGACTCCCGTCCCATTCCACCTCTCATCTCAGAAGCCCTAAAGTTAGCCTCAGCCCACCTGGTGGACCTCGGGGTGCCCAGCAAGTGCCGATCACTGACACCCCTCTGCCGGCTCGCCAACGCTGTGTCAGGGCTGACAGCCTGGTTGTGCAGCAGAGAGCCAAGAGGCCCTGCAGAGTCTCCCTTGAGGGTCCCCAGGCTGGCTCCAAGGGCCATGGGCTGGGACACACCCAGGAACCACCCAAGTATCCTGAGGAGAACACCCGTCCCGCTGTCAGCAACGCATTGGCAGACAATTCCCAAATGCCCCTCCAGACGCCAGGCAAGAAATGTGCCCAGATGCCCCTAGACAGGTCCCAGAACTCCCGAAAAAAACCGGGATGGAGGCCCTCCCAGCACACCTGCAGGATCATTGAGGAAGCCCCTCTAGGGATATTGGGGAGTCTGTGTCCTCCAGGAAGCAGACGTGCCCATGGATGCACAGCCCGGCCCCCGCAGACCAGGAAGACACCTGCCCTCCATCCAAGCAAGGGCCCCCAGCCCACACCTGCCACACCTCACCTGGGAACGCTGCAGCCGTGCACCGAGCCCCCACGGCCGCCCTCTGCGCGGGCCCCCACTCAGCCCCTGAGAATGGTCTTCACCAGATTGAACAGAAGCTGCTGGAGCTCCCGGTTCCTCGCAGCTCCCTCATTCCTTCCTCCCGAGAAGCCAGGCCCTGCTCAGGGCCCTCCTGCCCCCCACCTGTCGGACGGAGCCTGTGTCTGTGGCTCCTGGAGTGTCCTCCACGGTGACCTACAGGTGTCCTCATCCTCAGAAGACACTGAGAGCGAATGAGCCAGCTCCTGGCCTCGGACATTATCCTCCACCCCAAGCACCCTGAGGGGGTGACTGTGGACCTGAGGACGTGGCCCCTCCTGGACTGATATGGGGAATCAGCACTTGCTCAGCTCCTTTGCATGGGAATCCTGGGTCCACAGCCTGCTGCCTCTCATGCTCCTTGATAGGTTCAGGGGATACGTAGACATTGAGGGTCTCCTGCACACCCAGTGTTCTGCGTGAAGTACTAGCCAGGCAATGTGGATCCCTGAGCATCCAGTATGGGTGCCATGTGCTCCACATGGGGCCGCGGTCGCACGTGGTCTGTAATGGGATGAGTTGACAGTTTCATTCTTTATATATCCTGAAACCCACTTCAATGTTGGGTAATGATGCTTCCTTTCAGAGGCCTGAGCATGGAGATTTATCTCTCTCCAGATGATTTCCTAAGAAGGCAAAGTTTGACTAGTGGGCATGTAATGGTCCAAATAGCACAGGACCCAGGACTGGGTAGTTCCCTCTGACTGTCTGTCTTTCTCTCTCTGTCCCTCGTTCTCAGGCATATCTCTGAAGTGGGCCAATGGAAACAATACAACACCATGTGATACCAAACCAAATGAAACTCAGCAAAACCAAACCAACCCAAACGAAACCAAACCAAAGCACATCCATAGTTGTGTCGTGAGGATTTCTTTTTTAGGAAAAACAACTGACTGCTCTTTCCTCACTCCAGAGCTCCTGTTCAAGGGTGTTCCCTCTCTCTGTGCATATGGAGGGTAGAGGAGCTCCTCGATGTGCACACTAGGCTTTTAAAAGTCAGAGGGCAGTAGAGAAGCCACGGTGTGGGATCCTTCTCCCACCCTCAAGCCCTAAGTAACTCCCATTCATGCAATCATTATGTGACCCGGGTCAGATTCTGGTCCCTGGAGCCTCAGGCCCCTGTCTCATTCCATGAAAGCTGCCCTATTGCTGCCTCATGGCTTCAGAGGAAAATGCAGCTTCCTGGGCACTCAAGGGATGCATGCCACAACAGAAATATTCCCTACTTTCTGGAAGCCTATGAGGATCCCAGGGGTCCAAGGGTAGGAAGGCCTATCCTCACAGGGGATGTCGGGATTGGAGCTAGTGAAGTAGCCTAAGGATCCTTGGACCTGCAGGTGTATAGGGCACAGGGGTGAGGATGCAGGCAGGCTTGAGCAAAGGGCCTTCAGGCTGGGCTCTCCAGCAGAACTGGCACTTCATGTGCTTGAAGGGGATTTGGTCCATGTGCCCAGGGAGACCAGGGAGAAAGGCTAGCGGAAGAAGGTCTGAGCAGGCCTGTGCTCTCCCCTCTAGTCACCTCACGTGTCTTTGCTTCCCTGCCATCAAAACACCAAACCAAAGCAAACCAGACCAAATCTATCTTCCCAATGGAAAATCCACTCTCATCCAGATATGGAGGAAGACAGAGTTATCTGGACAAGCTGGCATAGGTTATGGATATACCATGAGCCTGAGACACTAAATCTCAAATTGTCAAGAAGCAAAACTTATATATGGAGAACAATAAAATTCATTCCAGTGACAAGAACCAAACATAAAGAATGTATCTATAAAATATGAGTGTAAAAAATTGAAGTTACCAAATGTCTTAAAATCAGAGTTGAGAAAACACGAAACCAGTGGAAAAGGGGAAAAAGACAAAAAAGCATCACGGAATTTTAAACTGCAGATATAGGAATCATTAGATGAACAGTCAAATTCTCTATACTGTGTTGTCCCCACCTGGAATACGCAGCCCTTTGATGTCCATACACATGGTGTTCATGGCATCTTGTGAGCTGATCTCCTGGGGGAGGGGCCTGCTGCACTGATGCTCAGGGTCTGTTCCTGGTCCGGCTTACACGTCCCCTTGCCTCGGGGCTGGGCTCACTGTGAGCTCTTTCTGGTTTTCCTGTGTGGCTTTGTTCCCTGAAAGCCCCCTGTGCCTCTTTAGGAGACCAACACGAAATGGCTGGAATCTGATCTCCAGCCTGAGAGCAGAAAGATCAGGGTCCCGCTCTTCAGTAAGCACTCAGGGCCAAGCAGGAGTCACTGGGGTGTGCCAGATGCTGCAGATGCCTGTGGTGGGTGCCCAGACCAGTCTGCCAGGAGAAGAGAGAGGGTTGCCCTGTTACTGTTCCTTCCAGGGTCTCTGCACTGAGAGCTGTCCCCCGGGGGTGCACCTACACTCTCTGCCTCTCCCAGGGGAAGGGGCAGGGTCCCCACTTCCCTGTCCTTTGCAGGATTCCCATGTGGAGAGTGGTCAGCCGATTAGGCAAAGTGGTTCCAGTTTTAGGGCCAACTGAGCTGTGAGGCACCTTGCACTCTTGTTGGCCATGACCAGTGTCCACACCCCAAGGCTTGGGAACTCCACCCCCGTGGGCACCCCCATTCTTTCTGGGACTCTGAGAATTCTGAGACACTGTGTCCAGAGTAGTGTCTGCCCATTTCACCACCTGAGCTCATTTCAGGCAAGGTTGTGTCTCACCGGATCAGATTGCTAAGGCAGATTGAAATGTGGGCTCTGTGGCCCTTCCCTTTCCCGATTCTGGGGTGCGTAAACTGCCCGCCCTGCCATTCACCTTCTGATATATCACTTTGGATTCACGTCTCGCATCTCCCACCTTGCAGAGGGTGGTCGCTTTTCTACTGAAGAGTTCCAGCAATTCTTTTATTAAACGTCAGGTGGGATTCCTACCTTTTCACAACGATCGGATAGCATCTACCTACCATCAAGGATCCAGCTGAGCGGAGGTCCCCAGTTTTCGACAATCTTGCCCCTTCACTATCTTATTTCTTTGCAATTGTAATTTTGCCAGTGTTTTACACAGTTGAGCTCACTGAATTTTTAAATATATTTATTCTTGCGATAACAATAATCAATTATCTCAGGTTCCTCGGGGAGTTGGTACATACACAAAGCCTAATATATTCAGTAAGTAATTATGAAAATACAAGTATTGTGATGAATCAATTTTGAGTTTATGATGTGCAGAGGAACAGGGTTAGAGGATGACAATACCTTATTTCAAATCCAACAGTAGATACGGATGCATTTATCGGAAGCCGGAACGCCCACCGTCCTCCTAATTTCTGTTAAATACACCGAATCCTATTTGGGAATTTTCAAATCGGATATAGAATACGCTTCTTGCTCAACTGTTGTTTAACTGATGTAGCAGGATCTGATGACTCTACCTTTGCTTATTTAATAGAGGATGCTCAGGCATAGCTGGTGGTTTTCCTATCCTGAGGAATCCACACACATGTAGAGAAAGTATCCTCTTCTCTTTTATAACGTAAAATAAATATGTGTCACTTGCTTCAAAAAGTTAAAATACATTGACACCAGACCTAATGAGGTATGAATACATGTGGAAAACCATTTGACTTTCTAATACAGCATTTATAATCATTCATTTATGTATGAATGTGTGTATTCTTTGAGTATCTGTGTGTTGGGGGTTTGTTTCAGGAAAGAGGGTCTACCTGGAGGAAGAGCAGACCTTGCCCATCCCACACCCCTGTCCTCCAAAGCCCCAACTACCCTGAAAATTCTAGTGATGAGTGACCTGTCACTCTTCCTGAAATTATCTCTCTCCGACAACAATCATGTCTAAGTCGAGTTGTGACTCTGAGCCTGGGCTGTGGATCTCCTCCTAAATAGTTCCCTCTGTGCCCTGAAATCCTGTGTCAGTCATTCTGGCCGGAGCCGCTTTGGAAAACCAACCATCCTCTACAGCCCTAGATCCAGGAATTCTAGATGAATGAAGACTGACAAGTATTTTTGGAATTAAAGGGTTTAAATTCACAAAGTGGAGTTAGATTTTGAATGACTACATCCAATGAAGTGTCTTTTATTGTTGATTTGATCTGAACTGACAGGAATCTTAAGTGAAATGGCAATAGGGCAGGACACATGAATGATGAAGGAAAAAGCCACAGAAAAATCCACATATGCAAGTCAATGTGTATAAATTTCTGTATCCAAACCTCTGCTGGATTAACATCTGCATTCAGACACACACACACACACACACGCTCACACACCCACACTATGAAAACCCACAGAATCATCCATTCAGCTCCCTGCACGCTGTGGCCAGCACCTCCCGGATGACCTTCTCCCACCTGTGCTATCCACACCTGAGCAAGTCCACCCACCTATTCCCATTGCATAGGGGAGGTCACAGGAAGGAGCCTTGCACCGTGAGCTCAGACCAGCAGAGGGCGACGCTGGCCAGCCCAAGTTGTTCCTAGGCTTCCAAAGGACCCCACTTTGTGCAGCTGCTCAGGCTGGCAGGTGTGCAGCTCCACACTTTGGGCTGCAGCGTGTGCATTTGCTAGAGCTGCAGAGGCACGATGAGTATTGACAGAAGGTCTGGGGACGTGGTTCCCACCTTGCAACTCTAATGTTGCCACAGCTGGACACTGCCTGCTGAGGAAAGGAGAAAAATCTTTCCTGTGCTGTGCTTCCAATGCTCCGCAGTCCTTTCTCATCCCCTGTGCAGCCCCTGCACCTGGGGAAACCATGGCTTTCATTGGAAGCCTGGAGGCCCTACTGGGAGGTCAACATTGGTTTGGAAAAGAGTAGATCAGGTTGTGACCCTGTAAGTGCCAGGAAGTTTCTGATAATATTGCCCTGCGAGTAATGGGTCCTCCTGCTTCACCCCTGGCCAGGACCTTCCAAGCAGGGAAGGAGGGCTGAGGAATAGCTCTCAAGAGCAATGTTACTCCCTATCTATTTCTCCATCGACTGTGTGTCCATCTATCGCTGACGAGCCTCCCTGTCATCCATCTCTCCTCCATCATCTCTCCATCATACACCTAGAAATTTCTCATTCCTCACAATGCACATATTCACTTTCACATAATAGGAGATGAGATGACTTTCCTGCCACTCTGCACCTGATTTCACAGAAACTACTAAGGCAGGACTGTCTTGGCCCAGTACATGGTAGTTTTTAAACGTAACTGTCTCGTGTTTTCAAATGACTTAGCCTGTGAATAAATCCATTGAAAATGACATTGGCACAGGCATGTTGACTCCTCTCTTTCCTAGAAAGTCCTGCCTGCAAGGCTGCTGCTTCCTGGTGAATAGCTCCATGTCCAAGAGAAGAGAAAAAGGAAACACAGGAGCCCCCATTTGGACAAACACCACAATGTCCTCCATTAACCTGGTCATGAACATGTCTGCACGTGGCCTGGCCCAGAGCCTGATCCTTTGTCCTCCTGAGCGCTTGCCCCATGGCCCATAGCCTTCCCCATCGCTGTGACACAGTCAGCACACACGAGCTGCACTGGAGCTTCAGTTCTGTGAAAGCAAGCGTTCCAGAAGACATAGGACAACCACCCCCTTCTGGACTCTTCTAAATAGCACATGAGATAGTGAACATGCGTGTCAGCATAGATATCATTAAATTTGGAATAATTTGTGTGGAGTCAGTCTTCTTGGATGTGTAACTCATGAATCGAAAGTTGAGGAATAGATCGGTTTTCTGAAATAGCTGCAGTTTTGAACACCTGACCCAGGGTCACAGGGCACAGAGGGTCCCATTCGGGAGCAAATCCACAACCCGAGACTCAGAATCACAACAGGAGACCAGACGACACCTTCTGCAGGGTTTGCCTTGGATTCAGGAGCCTAGGATCCTGGGAAGCTGTTGCCCATCCCTGCCCAAGGGGACTGTCACCTTCTGGGCCTCCAGAATGAGGGTACCGGTGCCCACGTGTGTGCACAGAGGACCTCGTGGACCTGGACGCATGTACACACCAAGGAAGAACGTGTGGGTGGAGGTATGTCCTGCAGGTGACACCCGCCTCCAAGGTCATAGATATGAGGCCACAGTGGCCTGGGGACATCTGGGGGAAGCACCCGCTAGGATACTCCCTGTCCCACAGTCAAGACGCCGACCATCCCCATGGGCACAACGGCTTGTTGGTGTCAAACCGGGGAAGACTGGACAGTCATGTCTGAACCCAGGCGTGTGTCCAGGCTGGGGTCCTGGGTGCACACAGTCCTTCCCTGGGGCCTGTGGACAGGGCTGCGGTCGTGTCCCTGTGTGCACAGGCCATCGCCTGCAGGGAGGGGGGAAGCATTGGCAGCACGAGCACTGCCCCTGCAGCTTCCTCCAGGAGTGGGTCAGGGAGGGGGTCCCAGGGAGTGAGGTCACTTCCGTGTCACAGAGCCCAACAGAACTTGGAACCCCCGTAACCAGGCACCCGCATCCAGTGCAGCCCCAGCTCAGGCTCACTTGGCTGGAGACATCTGCTACTGGAGGATGTTCTCTTGCTGCCGGCCCACCTCTCGGGGCTCTGGCTCCCAGGAACCCCGGGGGAGCCGCTTGTTCCAATGCTGTAGGCATTGGCTCCAGGATAGATACCAAGGCGTCAGGGCGGTGATCCGGAGGCGCCGTCAGGTAACACAGCGCAGGCCAGGCCAGGCCCCCTGTGCCACCATCCTGGGAGCCTCATCCCCTCCTCCTCAGGTTCAGGGAACCAGGGATGTGTGGGCAGGTCCCATGCAGGCTGGGGGACCTGCAGGGCGGCACATTCCCCGGGGATCCCTTCAGGGTCACCCTGATGTCACAGTGGGCAGGGGGGAAACAGGGTTCCTGAGGTCCTCTACCCCCCCCGGAGTCACCCCGAGGCCCTGCAGCCACATCCCTTTCCTCTCTCCAGGGGCGGTGGGTGCCAGCTGCGCTGTGGTGTGTCTGGGTGGAGGCAGCTGGGGGTGCAGCCCAGGCGAGGGGGCCAGACCAGGCGCTGAGGCCTCCTGCCTGGCTGCCGGGCACTGTCTCCACAGAGCTCCACCCGGGACGTGGGGCGCGAGCGGGAGGAAGGGGTCGTCTGCCCCACCGCCTCCAGGAGCAGGGAGGTGCCCTGCGCAGCTAACAGAGGCCAGCGCGGGCTCAGGGTGAGTGCAGGGGCTGGGCCCCCCGACACCCGGACCCTGATGCGGCAGGAAGGACACCGGGTCCCAGAAGCCAGCCTGCTACCCCCTGGGCCCCCCGACACTCCTGCTCCCACATGAGTCTGGATCCCCTCCTCCCCACACCTGCCCCCATGGCCCTGCCCCTGCCTGGGCCAGATGCAGAGTCCCTGCGCACAGATGTGTGGGAACATCAGAATAGAGCCCTCAGGGGAGGCCTGGTCACCCGGGGGTTAGCGCCTGCCTTCCGCCAGGCCTGATCTCCGAGGCCCGGGATCGAGCCCGCCTGGGCTCCCTGCACGGGCTGCTTCTCCCTCCGTCTGTGTGGCTGCCTCTCTCGGTCTCTCTCTCTGTGTCTCTTGAGGTCCTCGTATTGATCCAAATATTTTGAACATTTATCCTCTGAGATTGTTTCTTTATTGCATAGTTGGTCCTGTTTGTGTAAGAGACAGGCAGGGAGCTTGAGCGGGAGAGGGAGCCCCAGCTCCTCAAGCCCACGGGGCCCCAGCGCAGGGCCTGCCGGGGCGGGATCCCAGGTCTCCTGGCGGCTCCCTGCAGGCTGCACGTCCCCTCTGTCCCACCTCAGGGTGCTGGGGCCGCGGCCGGGAAGGGGCATCAGATTGTCCCGAAGAAGCTCAGCCGGACGGAGCTGCTGGGGCACGAAGACCGACAACTGCTGCTCGCCTTGCAGCGCAGAGATGTCATCTCCATTTGCAGCTTCTTAGACGACTATCGTGGATTCGCCACCACGGACGAGGTGCTGGACCTGCTGTTCACCGAGTGAGCACCTGCCCCTCCTCAGCCCAGTGCTGTGCCACCTGCTGCTAGGGAGGCTGGGGATGGTGTGAGCTTCCCGGCCTCGGGCTGCTCCCCCGCCTGGAGCAGGGTCCCCCAGGGCCTAGCGGGGTCCTGGAGGGCAGCCCCGGGGCCTGGCCTGTGGCGGGTCAGCCAGAGGGTCTGTGCCTGTGCTCAGCAGCTGTCTTCCTCCCCCATCATGAGGCCTGGGCCTCCTCCACCCCGTCACCAGGGTCCTGAGCGGCCTGTTTCCCATTTGAAAGGGAGGTTTGAGAGTCTATCGGGGGTCTGTGTCCTCGGGCAACCAGACCGGGGGACCCCGGGGCACCCCGGGCCCACTCGGTTATGGGCCATGGGCCTCGCCGAGCCCTTTCATGCTCAAGCCTTCAGGAGGCCCCAGCAGGTGCGGGCGCTTCTCCGGGAGCTGCCCGTGGCCCCACGCCCAGAGCTGACGGCCCCCGGGGCTCCGGCCTAGTCAGGGGTCAGAGGGTGACAGCCCCCATTATGAGAGGTCACGTCCACAGGACGATTCATGGGATGCCCCCACCCTCCTCTAGATATGGGTACATCATAGCTGCATGTGGTGACGACGACACGGTCCAGCGTTGGAAACTGTGAGTGACTCCGGCTCCTGCAGGAGGGCCTTCCCTCTCCAGGAGGGCAGCGAAGGGGCTGTGGGGCGGGGGGGCGGCTGCACCCTCACCTCACACATCTGCAATTCCTGTGACAGAGTAAAGGTCTAAGGCCCCTTCTGGAAAAGAGGGCAGCAGAGCCAGGATGGGGTGCGGTCTTGGTGGGAGACACTGGGAACCCTAATGAGAACTTCTCCATGCCCCCCAACCCTCTCTCTGCCCCACACCTGGGGCCCAGAGCAGAGGGGGTGGGGAGCATCGCACTCCCCAATCTGGTGGCACCTGGACCAGGGGGCACAGCAGGTGCTCAGGAGGGCTGGTGAGGCCTCCAGACCAGGTGGCCCCCACCCTGTGGGAGATGAGAGATTAGAGTCAGTGGAAGGACACCCCCGGGGGCCCCTCTGGAGGGAGGCAGGCCAGAGCCACAGTAGGGAAGGTGGCGGTCCTGGGCGGCTCCTGGCAAGGCCTGACAGGACACAGAGCCCGAGCCCTCCTGCCTTGGAGCTTCCCAGAGCGACAGTGTGTGCAGTGAGGGCAATGACAGGCCAGACGCCCCCAGTCCCCGGACGCCTGCCGGTGGACTCAAGGGGCAGGTGGGCAGGGACCAGGCTGAGGAGGGAGTCCCGCTTCCCCAGGAGAGACGGTGATGGTCACCCCGCTGGGCGTGGGCTCCCCAGAACAGAGGCTGCATATCAGCCCCTCCTCAGGGAGCAGGCCTGTGGCAGGCAGGTCCGCCAGGTGGCAGGGGCACAAGGAGCAGGACTGGCCTCTGACACCCCGCACGGGAGGCCGGGTCCCCGGGTCCTGCACGGCTTCCCCGGGACACCTGCATGTGACAGAGCCCTGTCTTCTGACACCTGTGCCCGCCTGTCCCTCCACAGGGCCATCTCCTGCATGCTGGAAATATGGCTGGATTATTATGGGGACGACTTTTGTCAGCTCCCCGAATTTCCCTCCCTTATGAAAATTCTGCAATTCGTAAGACAGCACATGCCAGGTTCAGACGTGGAACTCCGTGCCCGGCGTAACCTCCAGCAATTCAGACGCCTCCATACAGTGGAGCCAGAGGCTGGGGGTGAGGAGGCCTGGGGGTGACTGAGCTGGGGACAGGGTGGGCCCCGCCGATCCAGCCTCCATGCAGCTGGGCTGGGAGCAGGGGGTGGGCTCACACTTCACCCCACGGGCTGCAGCCTGGGGACACCTCCCAGGGCTCATGCCCTCACGCACGTGGAGCAGTGGGAAGAGTGGTCTTGACTTGGGAGGCACGTGGAACGTCCGTCCTAATGGGGATACTTTGCCTTCCTGGAGCTACAGCTTCAGCCCAAGGAAAACACCCTGAAGCAGCTCAGGAGCAAGTCCCAGCTCTGACCGTGGGGACTGCTGCCCCGTCGGGGCCTGCGGGGATCCAGGCCGTCCCGGCTGCTGGGGCTGAGGGCTCGGCCCGCGCTGAAGCGCCCGCTGGGGAGGTGAAGCCCCTGCAGATAGTGGTCACTGCTCTAGTTCACTGCTCCGCCCTGGAGGAGCCCCCTGCACCCGCGGCCACCCCAGAGGAGGAGCAGGCCCCGGCACCTGCAATCGGGGTCCCCAGAGTGCCAGAGCCGCCACCTGCATCTGGAACAACTGGCTTCGACCCCTGAGCTCGCCCCAGCTCCCAACGCAGGGCTCGTGGTGGCTGCAGCCCAACGGAGGCTTGCCCTCCCCTGGCATTTCACTGTTTCTATATTTTCCATTTTTCTTTAACCTTTAACCTGTATAATGGCTTATGAGTTTTATTGTAATAAAGGATAAGTTAACTTCACACAAAATTGACTCTGATGCTTTTAAATGCTACATTGTTGTACTTTAGGTCCTTCACAGTGTGGCAGGCCCGGAGCCCAGGGCACCGGGGGACACAGCCCAGGATCCGGTGCTCCCCGGGCAAAGGCAGAGGACGGGAGGACACAGGACATCAGGTCACTCCTGCCGCCGGGCCGCGGCAAAATTTTGAGGGTACTCAGGCCCCTGCTAATTTGTTTTCCAGTATTTTTGGATTGCAAGAGCAGTTCCAGGGCACCCAAATGACATTAGAAATTTTATGCGGGCTCTAGTGAGGCAAGGAGGGTTGTGTGACTCTCCCAGGTCTACAGGGAATGGTGCTGATCTCTGGACGGAACGTGTACATTTTTCTAGGATCTGTCAACCTGGGGACATTATCCACTTGGCTTCCCTGCCCTCATGGAGGGTATATGCCTCAGGAGAGGAATGTGGAACATGCTGAGAGGGTTTCCGCATGAACGGAAACCAAGCAGTGGAGTGGGAGAACTGTAGCCTCGTTGTGTGAAAGTCTTCTGGGGAACAATCAGAAATGGTCTCCAAATATCGGACCCTCCTCTTGAATAGAAAATGTAGTCAGTGTTTTATAACAACCACCCATGAACAATCCATAATAAGACACATAACAGTAAAAGTAATAATCAAGAGCAATGTAATGATTGGAGGACGATCACAATGACTTTAACGCTATTAAAGCAATTAATACTGCCAAGTCTACTACAACAAACCTAAGAAGTTGGGAGATTCCGGTACATATTTCTCAAATTCCTTGTCAAATCACAAGATATCAGGACCTTCTTCCTGGGGTATCTCAGGGTCTGAGCCCCATGTTCTGATCAAGAAAATTATTTCATAAGGCCAAAACAGGCAGCCTCTGGCATAGAAAGTCAAACCAACTAGGTCCAGGTAATGGGAGATCTTGGGAACTTGTGTGCACATCCCAGTGGGGGAGCTTTAAAGAATGGAGGTGGAAGGGGGGCTGTCTGGGGCTGGCCAGCCACATGATACCCATCAGATTTCAAGTATTTGGCCAGCCCAGGGTGCATGCAGAGAAGGCAGGAGCCAGACTCACAGCCAGGGTGCATGAACCAGGCTATGACTCCCACTAAACCCCAGCATTTTCTTAGCCTTAGCATCCCATTGTCCTTCTTCCACCTCTTCCATCCAACCACTGGAGGTCCAGGTAACCATATTTGCATATAGAGGCTCTGGGCTGTTGGAGTGTGAGCCTCTGTCAACCAGACCAGCAGGGGTGACAAAGGCCAGCATAGGAGTTTCATACTGCTTTTGGGTGAAACCAGGAAGTGCTGAAGTTGCTGGAGTAGGTGGGCAGTCACCACCCGGTGCCTTCAAAAGGCAAGTTCCCCTTTTTTGGAACAAGGAGAGGACTTTAAACATATCCAGGGACTCAGGCTGGCTGAGATTGCCCAATAGTGGTTCCCTGACGCTGAGCTGAAGTACAAAATTCTAAGGATATTTGGGCAGGTGTCAGCTGAAACCTCTCCAGGAAGACAAGAGCTGCTCCTTGGTTCCCAAGTAGACTCGAAAACATTTGACGACTCTGGCCATCCAAGAACAAAATCCCTATGTCTTCCCGCTCATCACAGGAGTTATCTGGACCTACAGGAGCTCTCATAAAGTTTTATTAGAGATTCAGTTAGGTCATGGGAAGCCTGGTTGGATTTCAAGTTTTGACACTATCGGTTCTCAGGGTCTGAGCTGAAGCAGATAATTCTGAGGATGCTTCAGTTCAGGATAACTTTCTCCATCATCTTCACAGAGGCGAGTGATCCCTGGGCCCCCAAGTGTTCTTTAAAAACTTTGTGGAGGTTCTGGTGGACCAAGGATGCCCGGAAATGGCCGCAGCTTGCTATGTGGAGACGGTTTCTAGGAGGCGTTCAGAGGGAAAACCAGGCATAGCCCAGTTAACTCCCTGAAATGAGGATGGAGTAGAGATGGAGCAGATAAAAAGAGAAGGGAGAGCTACTTGGGGAGGGAACCTGAGCTCCATGAATAGGGACCACCAACCCCAACTGTCAGAGTAGACAAGCACATCTCCCCACCCCTCACCCCTGCCCCCAGCCTTATCCCCTGGGTGTTCAGGCACAGCCGCGGTCAGTGCTTGCTTTGGAAGTGGTGCTGTTTAGAGAGCGCTACAGAGTTCCTGTCCTGCTCGACGTGACATTCTCCCCAGGGCTCATTCTTTTCTCTTTTTTAATATATCTGATTTTGTTTCCCCCTTTTCTGTGTTTCAATCCTAAGCTCTCTGCCTATTGTTCGACCCTCTTAAAAAGTTCAGTCTGATCAGGTATGTCCATCAATCTCATCATCTTGTAGAACTCTGTCTCAGAGATTTCTGAGGTGTCACAACCAATATTGTTGCCAGCTGTGCATGTTGCTCCCTGTCGCATGGAGATGTCTCTTGGCTCTCATCCTGGGATTCCCACCAGAGTGTTCTCTTGAGTTTTCCACTACTTTCCTATTGTCACTGTAATGAATTACCATACACTTAGTAACTAAAAACAACAGAAAATATTTCTTTTTTTTTCTTTTTTTACAGGTTTGGAGGCCTAAAACCTACAATGAGTCATTTTAATAGTCGTATGGTGGTATCTCACTGGAGAAACCCCTATGGATTCTCTATGTTTCTTACATACTTCATTGTCTCATTTGATGAAAATACTTTGCTGCAGTTTTCACAATTGGCCTTGGTTCTTTAAAAGCAAATAACTTTGCTTAGTAAAATTATATATGGAGAAAATATAGAAGTGATGTATACAAAATTGTTTCATTGAAGATCTAGTAGGTTCCTTGAGAATAGAGAGTGTGCCTCATTTGTCTATATGTCTGCAATGTGTGTTAATAAAAAACTCCAGGACCACCGTCATCATTACTCTTCCCCCATTTTGAGTTACTACCATTGGTAATTAAGCACTGTTGTCACCTCTGTGTCTACTTCATACATTTCAGCAAACCCTAGGTTTCTGTTCATCAAAACAAATGAATAAATATCCTACCTCAAGTGTAATAATATCGCCTATTCCTCCTTGAATATACTTGGCCAGGACTTTTAGATACTGGCTGTTCTCTTTTATACTTCCAGTTCTTTCCTTGGTCAAAAGCAGGGAGTCTGATGCAGGCTATGGTAAGGCATGGTTGGACAGGATGGTTAAGACCTCTAGTTCCTGTTTCTACCCTAAATGTAGAAGGGCACATTCGGTTTGGGAGTCAGCTGGAATCTCAGGAGGAATCCATTTGAGAAGACCAGAGTTGAAAGGTAACAGGGGGAGCCAAGGGTGGAATAAAGCCATAAAAAATGACTTAAGCCCCAAAGATCAGTTGTATGGAGCTAATTTTCTTAGACTCAGTTTTCCTATAAGTAGATCCTTATCATTTCCCATTGCCTGGGCCCCCGAGCTGTATCATGGCTCTGTCATGCTATTATCTGAAAGTCACTAACTCTTGGAGAATATAAGCAGAGGAGGTTTGGAGACAAAAAACACTGTTAGGAAAATGCCCCATTTTCTGTTACCCATCTCCTGTTCTGTTTCACTGATGAAGTACAGATGGTTCTAAACACCTGGAAAGCCCCTGACTGCAGTTCATCCAAGTCCATCTTACCAGACCTAGGATGTGATGCACACAATCAGGAGGGAGCATTCAGGTACCAGGGAATTATGGTCTCTCAAACATTGACTATCCCATAGGACGTAGTGGGATGTAGGTAGTGTAGGTCGTGGAGTCTTTGGCCTATGTGTAGGATTCTCTCAAGTGCTCAGTTTCTCAAACTGAATAAGTCTTTTATAAACTTGTTTTGTTACCTGAGGAGACTTGGTTCAAAAAAGAATAGATTTGCACGAAGATAGTAATGGTTCTCATGGGTGAAGGTGTCCATACAGACAGGTGGAAAATGACTTCATTTCAGTCCGCACTCACCAGGACTAGTAGAATGTCCCTGCATCATGAGGACATTTCAATACCTCCCTACAGGTATCTGGGGACAGGGGTGTCCTATGATAGCAGAACGGCCTTCAAGGGAGGACAGAGAGTCCTTGTTATTTTGGATGCTCATGGAAGTGGGCAGTTTTGAATGGAAGTAATTGTCAAATGGGAACATAAGCTACGGACACTTTGGCAATAAAATGGAACAGCAATCTTTCAGGTCAGTTAAAGTGATTTTGACTAGATTGACAAGAAGTTGGTTTGAACGAGGACAGGGTATTTTGTCTGAGAACTTGTTTCAGACTCTGCTAACTAAAGTGAAACTCAGTCATTCTGTTCTGAGCTCCCACAGGCTTCCCATCAGGCTGTGGAAACTGCCATGTTCTATGTTACTTTGCTGGACATGTATTTTCCAATGAAAGTCTGAGGTTCTAGGGCACCTGGGTGGCTCAAACGGTTAAGCATCTGCGTTTGGCTCAGGTCATGATCCTGCAGTCTGGGATCCAGCCCCGCTTTGCTCAGCAGGGAGTCTGCTTCTCCCTCTGCCTCTGCCTTCCCACTTGTGTATACCAGCTCTCTCTCAATTGAAAAACAAACAAACAAACAAACAAACAAACAAGTAAATCTATCTATAAAGTCTGAACTTCTGTTTCCCGAGCAAGGAGGTGAGACATTGGTTATGTTCCTCTCAATATCTCCTTTTCAAAAAGTGCAGGACAGTGAAATACCACTGGGCTGAAAGACAGAACTTCTAGATTTGAGTGCTGAAGCTCCACTCTGGCTTCTAACTGGAAGTGTGGGACACAGAACCAGGGCACTTTCAAATCTCAGATGCTCCTCTGGTCGGTGATCTATAGTTGCCAAACATCACTATGCAGGAGATTTGATCGGACATGTGGTTTTAAAAATTCAGATTCTTAACTTAAAATTCCGAATATGAAAGTGTGAGAGTCTGGAACAGACCTCTGGTTTTCAAAAATATTCTAGGTGACTAGAATCAACTTTCTAAAAAATATTTTTTTTATTTATTCATGATAGACACCGAGAGAGATGCAGAGACACAGGCAGAGGGGGGAAGCAGGCTTCCTCTGGGGAGCCCGATGTGGAACTCGATCCCAGGACCCCGGGATCATGATCTGAGTCAAAGGCAGATGCTCAACCATTGAGCCACCCAAGCATCCCTAGGTGACTAGAATCAATTTGGCTCTGGAAACACTGATTTATATTACCTCCAAGGCCACTTCTAGCTCTAAAATTTTAATATTCTAAAAATTCTGGTAAATCTGAGTGTGACACTTATCCTTAGTTTTTATGATTGAACAAGAAACCCGGTCTGTGGGTGTGTATGCGTGTGTGCATATATGCATAATATGTAGCATGAAATGTAGAACCATATCCAATCCCTAATTCTTGGTAAATGAGAAACAATGTAGTGAGGAGAGAGAAGGGAGGAAAAGGTATGGCACAATTTGCACACACTGGGGAATAATCTATGTACATTTATGCTGTGAGGGAATTGTGTGATTTGTAAGGGACAAGAAGCCTGAGGAAGTCATTTTTAACTTGAGTGCCTGAGTAAGTGGTAACAATATTTACTAAGATCTAGAACAGTAAATGAAGATCAGTTTTGGAAAGGAAGGGATAAAGTGCAATAAAAACTAGTTATTTGTGGGTGCCCATCAGAGATCCAGTTAGGGAAGACCAATGCCCTGTAAAACTTTAGCATGAAGTTGAAGTCGGAAATACAGTGTAGGATTTTTATCAGACAAAGCTCATTTAGGTCAACAGAAATCATGCTGGGTATTCAGAACACGAAATTTAATGCAAAGGATTGCTTACACAGGTAGCAGATGGTCAAATGTCCACAGAGATTAATAACTACGGGCCCAGAGGAGGACATGGGAAAGGCGCTATCAGCGGCAGGGGTCCGAAATCCTGGTGTTAGCTACCTACAGCTGGAGGCTGGATGTGTGAGTATGGGACACAGCTAAGCTGGTGCTCAGACCTCTAAGTCAAGAACAGCTCATGAATGATGCTTAAGACTTTAAGGAAGGAGTGCTCCATGGCTGGGGCCCAGACAAGTGGGGTGGAGACATCCTGCAGCCAATGTTCAGACTTTTGAGGAGAAGATACGGCCAAACAGGGGCCATGGAGAACCAGGGTACACAGCAAAACAGGTTGTGGTCCAGCCATGCCTTTATGGGTGCTGGGTGCTGTTAGTTCCTTCAAGGGTTATTGCAAGGCTGCTGAGAAAGCCAAAAGGAGTTGGAGCCTGGAGCCAACCATCTGTTGCTGTTGGGGTGCTGCTGGCCAGAGCTGGAAATGAAAGGGACTGTCTTCACCCTTCATCTTATTTTCCTGTCTACTGCCAATGTCTTGCATTAAAGGGGCTAATGGGAAGCAACTGGCCTCAAGGTCTGGAAGATGCAGTGTGCAGGGCATCCATGCACTGCCGTGGAGTGGAGTAGAGAATGGAGGCTTGGAGCCTGGAAAGGCTGGTGAGGAGATAATGCCACATCAACAGGAGAGGCTGAAACCACAGGAGCTCCTGGAATTGCTTAGAGACATGTGTAATATGAAGATGGATGAATCCAGGGTGTGTGCAATCGCAGGAAAGGGAGAACATAGGACAACAGGGAAGAAGAGAAAGAAAGTAGCTGGAAGACTTCTATCTTCAAGGGCAGAGGAGACAGGGAATGAAGGAGGAGACAGACCACATTGTGAAATGCTTGCGATGTATCGAGGTAACAAGAGATACCAACCATAGATTGCCGAGGGTGCCCCTGGAGTCTTTACAAAGAGCATGGTGACCAACACATGTCTAAGAGGGTCATGGTCTCCTCATTAAGAGAAATCCCAGCAGGCTGAAGGTGGTAGAGGATGTTTCTGTAAGTCGAGAAGCAGAGGAAGACACTATACACACCACTGTTAATTTTGCAAGGAAACAGGAGAAAAAAAAAAAACAGAAAGAACAGGGTATGAGGCCTAAATACATTTAGATTCTCAAAGGCAGTTAGTTTTATCTGAGGCCTGGGTAAGCAACTTCTGGGAAGACCCCAGGACCTGTGATACTTGCAAAAAGAGAGCTTCTTCCACCCACTCGTCTCTTGTGTAGTTTTCAGAATAAAAAAATCAGCCCATTAGCCATGAAGATATGTAGCAGCACCAGAACATTTTTTAGAAAAAATGTTTTGATTTCTTATTTTACAGCCTTTATAAATTGGCTCATCCTTGGAAGTAAGTTGTGTTTTTTCTGCTCTCCTTTATTTACATCTCTACAGAAAGCAGGCTTAGTCAAATAGGTAAGGACATTCTCCAGACTGAGCCAAGGGGCTATCTTTCTTCTGTTCTGGAGCAGTGTGCTGTCAGTCTAGGATGACAGTGGCCTATGACATATATATTGCTAGCCCTGAAAGCTGGGAGTCTGAATTTTGGCAAATAAGGGCAAAAGCAAACCTGTGTGCTGTTACCATCAGCCCAGACAAGCAAGGATCACAAGGTCACAGGAGGGATCTTGGAAAGTGTCCAACTCTTCTGCAGCTGTTTCCACTTCTTCTTCCACCCAGCTGCTCACCGAGCTGCTATAAATAATCCCTGTTCAGGCTTCTGCTCTCAGCCAGGACCCCATTTTGTGGACATGCTAAGAACATAAGACCAAAAGCCAAAGTGTTGCTGTGACTAAGCCGGCAACAGTGGCATCTTCTGGGGTCTCTATCTCCTCCGCTGTAATGAAGGTGTTGAATTAGACTATCTCTAGGAACCCTGCTCTTGAAGAGGCCATGACTGCTACATTCTCACTACAAGAGGCCAGCATGAAGACGCTACCCAATCTTTGGCCAGCTTAAACTTTGACACAGGCCCTTTTCATTATGGCACTTGATGTTCCAGATTGAAGAGGGAGGGGAAGCCATGCTAACAGCTATCTGTGAAGGAGCCGGAGAAGCATGAGCCAGCAGGACTGCTAAGGCGGCCACAATTTGTGTCCATCACTGGGCATGTACTATGTGGTTGAGTCGTCTCATATTACAGAGACCAGAGTCTGAACGACAAAGACCCAGGGTCACAGCTCTGTCTGAAGCCAGGGTTTTAGAACATTTCAACCATGGTCCCACCTTTCCATTCTACCTGTTTAATCTGTTAATCTGCTCACTCACTTTATCAATCCATAAAATAATTAAGGGGGCCTCTGCCAGCAAGTGAGGATTCCGAAGGTCAACATAACACAGTGCCTTCCCCCAGGCCCCTCACGGCCTACAGATCGTATTTCTCTGCAGTGTCAGAAGCTGGATTGACAGCTTCATTCAAAGAATGCCCATGTTGGAGGTCAAGAGAAAAATCCAGAGATGTTTGCCGCATGGAGCTCACAGCCAGAGGATCTTTGCTTCTCACTTTCTGGAGCTCCGCTTGGCTTTTAATTATTCTTCCTTTTTTTGCAGCAAAGTGGTGTCAGTTCAGCTCTACAGCCCCCAATCTTATCTTCAAAGGAAAGGCACTCAACCTCACAGCGACCATCCATCTTCTGACACTGCATCCTTCTGTGTATAGCTCCATGGGCTGTGTGGAGAAAGCAAGGCCTCAGTTATCCAGTACTTGGTGACCAGAAAGCAACATAACATCACCCAGGCCAAAATCACAATTCCCTATTACCGAGTCTCCTGCGACACCGAGTACACGCCTGCGATCAAAAAAGCACATGTCACCTGAGCAGCTGTATGGGAGCTCAGATTCCCTGCACAACTTACACAGTGTCCCTACTGGGTATTCAATTCCTTTGCCATATTCATTTCTAGGATATCTAGAAGCAGAGTATGTCTTCCTGGGATGGAGGCAGTCTACTTTCTATTTTCAATAACATTCCTTCCCAATGTGTGATTGTTTTCATGTCTCCAAATTAATAGTCTCAGATATATGACAAAAGGTAAAGATGGTGCTGTTTATACTGTAGGCAGGTCAACGATAGCCCACATGCAACGATAGACCACAGCCATGTGGCTGTGGAGTTTCAAGATTTAGGTGCAAAGATAAAAGAAACCTGAGGCTGATCTGTTCTGTAAGAAATATCAATGAATAATGGGTTTAATTCTGGAATTCAGGGTGATGTGGACAACAAGTTTTTCTTCAGAATAAAGATTAAGCTGAAAGAGTAAAGGTATTTTGAGATAAATGATTGAAAAAAGTTTTTGGTGATAGATGTTCTCAGGAGAAATAATACAAAGAACTGGCAGTCACTCCCAAAGGGAGTTCTTGGAAAATACAGCTTTGAGGAGGAGAAAGAACACATATTGCTGTCATATACCTGAGATAATGCCATGCTGAAGAAACACTGAGCCTGTTTGTACCCCAGTTAGGACTCAGACCAACAGAAAGGAATTGCACAGCCTTAGATTTCTGCTCAAAGTAAGAGGAAATTTTTAATAGAGTCCAAAGTTGAACTGGGGATATTGTAATAGACTACTGAAGTTCATCAGGCATCTAGCTAATCAACTGACATGGAATACTCATAAGGTGTTTAAATACTTAATTGAGGCAGATAATAAGAATGAGAATGATGATTTAAAAACAATGATAAGCAGACAATAATAATATTGTACTTTCTCAGGGCACAGAGGATGTGCCTGCCTTTGTTTAAGCAGATTATAAAAACAGAGGGATTGTTAAACCTTCCCAAACAGTTATTTCTCACTTCAAACAATGAGTAATGGAATCTCTGGATAACACAAGGAGACTCAGCAAAACACATCAGTCCCAGGCCCCATGTCTCTGTATGGTTGCATTGATAAGTTTGGACCAATGAAACAGGAATCAAATGATGCAGATGCTTCTGTGCAATATTTTTGATCAAGCGCTTTACTTACTTTTCAGCCCTTCCTGTCAGAGCATCTTTAGAACCAGATGGAAGACACATGTTTAGGACACAAAGTTGACCTTCCTCCCTAGACTCAAAGTAACTTGGTGGAGAAGAGTCTTCTTTCTAACCATAATAGTCAACTTACTTGTTTTTTGGATTTTTCCCTAAAAGAAAAATAAACTATTTTTTCATTTACTCTCTTTTTAAATGTCTTTGTTAAAATAAGTTTGCCTCTAATTAACATAACAAGTATCTTAATCTTTCAAACAATCCTATTATTATTACCACTTCTAGAAAGGAAACTGAAGCACAATGGTTTACACAACTTAGAAGGATTAGACCTGAGATCCAACTTCAGGTGTTTTGGTGTAAAAAAATCTGTATTCATTTCCTCTTCTCAGTTCCAGCTCTGAGATTCTGTGTGGTTGTTGTGATTGTGGCGCTCCTACTTTGAGCCCACACTAGGCTTGTTGTTAGGATTCAAATGTACCTGAGCTGAGTTTGGGAACAAAGGACCCTTAATGAATCAGAGACTTGTTGAATGGGAATGGAGAAGATGGCTTAAAATGTGCTTCTCTACCTGGATCCATTGTCTGACCTCCAGGAAAAGACAGGAGCAGAAACCAAGTAAGTGACCTGATAAATGAGACTTTGAAATGTAAGGGCATGTTTTTATACCTGTTTTCAAAAGTGCAAGGTGAAGAACACTTCCCAAGAAGGCCCTTCGGATCCCACAGTTAGAACCACGGTTCTACTCCCATGGCTTTCCTTTATAGTCTGCATCATTTATGGCACTTCTGAGAACTGTTTTTGTGTTATAGTTTTTATGAATCTTCTCATATCACCCATTCACTTATTTGTACATTTGAATTTTATCAAATACTTATTTAGTATTCCAGGGAACCTATTTTTTACCAACACACAAATAATAAAATAGTAAACTTCAAGTAAATTAAGCATGAAGATCATACTCTAATTACATTTTTTATCTCCATTTTACCTGCTTTTTCTATAGTGCCCAAACAATTGCTTATTAAGTGCTATATGTATTGGTCTGGTAGGCCTATTAAGGCCCGATTGTGTAGTAAGTAAGTGCAGAAATCCGGAAATCATGAAGTAGTAAAGTGCTTCATAATACATGAGGAACCCCCATTAGTCATGACTTAATAACAGAAGTATAGTTGAGAAGGGATGGATATAAAAGTTTCTTGGTGGGGGGGCGATGGCACCTGACTGTCTCAGTTGGGCATCAGACTCTTAATTTTGGCCCAGGCCATGATCTCAGGTCATGGATTAAGCACCACATCAGGCTCTGTTCACTGGAGAGTCTGCTTGAGATTCTCTCTTTCCCTCTGCCCCTCTTCCAGCTCTCTCTCTCTCTCTAAAATAAATAAATAAATCTTTTTAAAATGTCTTAGGGATAGAGTCTTGGCAGTACTGAGCAAAAAGAGATCATTTCAAAGCTCTCAAACATGTAAAAGCAAACCAATCAAGATGTTAGTTGTTTAAATGACATAATTTTCTATTCGTATGTGAGAACTAGAAAGAAATTCTAAGTAATCTAAGATTAGGAGATTTAGACCAACTAATAAAACATAAAAATAGGAAAAAAACACAAAAAAAGAGACTAAGAATCTCTTATCATAAGTTTTTTTTTTTTCATTTAGGCTACAAAAGCTATACTTCTCTAAATTAACACGTGTGCTTGAAATTTGCCTCTGAAATTTTCTCTCATTTTAGAGCTATCACTTTGGCACACGCTGAAGCTGTGTGGATGATTACAGAAGATGGAAAAGAGCTAACTGTGAAGAGAAGTCTGAATCCCTTGGTGGAGCTTTGAGGGAAATTAACCAGATACCCTTCTGGGTGGAGATAGTTCAGCTCAGTAATTTTGTATTTAAGCTCAAGAAAAGATTTCTAGTAACTGCTTTGTGCTGGGACATTTTTAGAATACAGGGATTAGTCATGCACTTTTCTAAAGCCTGAACTTTCTCTCAAAAGACAGATTGCCACCCTTACATCTATTAGGATTTCCCTCTTACCTGAGAAAATGTGAGCAAGGAGAATGAGAGCAGCAGAAACTAAGAAAAAAATTCTCATGGCTCCAGACATCAGTAGAGAGAGGATAAAGGAGGTATAGTTGCTAGAATCCAGCTCTTTTATCAAGGGAAGTTGATTAAAACAAGTTCTACAGCTCTGAAAGGGCTGGAAGTCAACTTCAGTTTGAAATGTCCATTAAAAGGAAGCTATTCTTCATGCTCCACTGAGTAACGTGTGGGCTGCTGGATCAGGTGTTACCTCAATGATGTCTATCGGAGAGTAAGGCACACAGCTAGTCCCCCTGCCTGCATTCCTACATTCTATGTCTCTGCCTAGGCATCTATTCTCTGAAGCCCCATCTCAGGTGCCTACACTTCCAGAAGATCTATAACCCCCACTCCTTTTCTTCTTCAAGATGTTACTTGCAACTTGGTCTCTTATAAGATTATCTTGGCAGTTACTAATGGGTACCTGTAATAATGCTTTTCAAAAATTATAGTATGTGAAGAATTTTTATCCATCCAGTTTGACTATCAACTCAACGGAAGAAACCAATTCTTCTCCTTCCTCTTCTCTTTCCATTGATTCCTCATAAAGTGCTTTGCAGCAATAGCCGTTCAAAATATACAGGTTCTTTGACTTAATTGATAGCTGTCTAACTAGGGAAACTCCTGAATAGTCAAACAGTTAATTCACAAATCTTACTGAACTTTTAAAGATTTTACATTTGTAAATATTATTATTAAGGATAATGGTATTATGACAAAATATGACCATACCTCATATGTTATGGGAATAGCTTTCATTCAACAAATATGGGTTGGAGAACTATGTATATGTTTATTCATTTTACTAAGAAATTTGAATTTTATCCTAAAATCAAGGGGAAACTATTGAAGGATTTTTAAGCAGGGGGGTTATTTGAAATATTAAAACTCAAATGAGGAGTTCCATTTCAAATAAAGCAAAGTGAGCTCCTGACAAGAAGACCCTCCCACTAATAACAAGTGAAACTGTGGGAAAAAAAATTACCTGAAGAATATGAAAGTTGAAATAAATACAGGCGTATTTAACTTTTTGGAAAAAAAGTTAGAACTTGGAAAAATTAAACAGCAAAGAGTACATTCTTTCTGATTGCAATGTGGCATGGAGAGGCTAACTCAAAAAACAAAAATATCTATCCTCTTTTGAACTTATAAAGGCAGAGTCAAGGAAGACCATGGCTGCTGGAAATGAAGACTCAGAGAAGGGAGCTTAGGTTCTTTGTATGAACTCTCCCCATGACTTTTGTTGACTCCCAAACCATGCATGCATCTAATTAAGGTAAAACAAAACAAGATAAACACACAAATACCTCTGAGATTTGAGCTGCTGCTCATTACACACTAGGCAATACCTGTCAATTGAGTTTAATAGAGATACTTTCCTGTTAAAACAAAATGTCAGCCTTCTTCAGAGGGTATAGCAGTATTCATATCCTCTTCCACACAACATTCTCTGTGTCCAGGACTTCAATGATGTTGAAATAATCAGACAAATGACTTTAATATATTCACTTTAATCTGCTCCAATAGTAAAGAAAATATACTTGCAATGAGTATTAAACATGGGAAATGTCATTAGAGAACAGAAAATATAAAGAAATGTTGATACTGAAAGATATAATACCTGAAAAAGATTAACTGAATAAATTTGATAGCATAGCAAATATGACAGGATCAAGAGTCACTGAATCAATAAAAATTATGCAACCTATAGATCAGAGAGAAAAAGATTGAGAAAATAGACCTTTGAGGGTCTGAGGGATAATATCAAAAGCTAGAGCAGACAGGTCATTGGAGTCTGAGAATGAGGAGAGAAACCGAATGCATTAAAAAGTAGTTCGAGGAAATAATGGCTGAAAACTCTCAAATTTGGTGAGAAGCACAAACTGACAAAACCAGGAAGCTCCTTGAATCACAAAGAATATAAATACTATGCTCAGGCACATCACAGTCAAACTTCTAAAGTCTAGAAAAGGGAGAAAATTGTGAAAGTACACAAAGAAAAAAAAAACACGTCCAGTTCAGGGAAATAGCAATTGGCTTCTCCTCAGAATTGAAAGAGGTCAGGTGACTGTGCACACATCTTGCAGCAGCTGAAGGAAGACAAGCACACACTGCCACAGCCCCAAACTCCATCTGCAGGAAAGATTCCTTTAAAAGGGAAGATAGAATAAACATATATTCAGGGCAAAGAAAATTGAAAGTATTTTTCTCTAGGAGAGATTCCCTACAGTAACTATAAAAGGAAATTCTTCAGGCTGAAGGGAAATACCAGAAGGAAATGTGGTTTTCAAGGAAAATGAAAAACATCAGAAAAGATAAATATCAGTGTAAGTACTTAAAAAATACATTGTCTTTTAATTTATTTGAAATTTATGTGACTTCTTAAAGCAAAATCTGTAACATTGCCTTGTGGGTTTATACTGTATGTGGATGTGATACATACAAAAAATATAGCAAAACTATGAGAATAGGAAGAAATAGGTCTACCTATTGATTACAAGCCTTCCAAATTTTAAGAACAATGGATTAACATCAACCCTAAGTTGGATGTGTATTGAAGTGAAGCCATAATTATAATAC
>NC_049237.1:55216210-55283557 GCF_011100685.1 Canis lupus familiaris | reverse complement strand
TGCAACTCTAATGTTGCCAAAGTGGACACTGCCTGATGAGGAAAGGAGAAAAATCTTTCCTGTGCTGTGCTTCCAATGCTCAGCAGTCCTTTCTCATCCCTGTCGCAGCCCCTTGCACCTGGGAAACCATGGCTTTCATGGGAAGCCGGAGGCCCTACTGGGAGGTCAACATTGGTCTGGAAAAGAGTAGATCAGGTTGTGACCCTGTAGTGCAAGGAAAGTTTCTGATAAGATTGCCCTGCGGAAGTAATGTGGTCCTCTGATTCACCCCTGCCAGGACCTTCAAGCAGGGAAGGAGGACTGAGGAATAGCTCTCAAGAGCAAGTACTCCCTATAGATTCTCCATCGACTGTGTGTTCCAATCTACGCTGACGAGCCTCCCTGTTCATCCATCCTCTCCAGTCATCTCTCCATCATACACCTAGAAATTTCCCATCCTCACAATGCACATATTACTTTCACATAATAGGAGATGAGATGATTTCCTGCCACTCTGCACCATGATTCACAGAAACTAAGAAGGCGACTGTCTGGACCCAGAATGGTAGTTTTTAAAGTAACTGTTTGTGTGTTCAAATGACGTAGCCTGTGAATAAATCCATTGAAAATGACATGGGCCCAGGCATGTTGACTCCTTCTTTCCTAGAAAGTCCTCTGCAAGGCTGAGCTGTTCCTGGTGATAGCTCCATGTCCAGAGAAGAGAAAAAGGAAAACAGGCAGCCCCCATGTGGACAAACCACACACAAATGTCTCCATTAACATGGTCATGAACAGTCTGCACGTGGGCCTGGCCCAGAGATGATCTCTTGTCCATCCTGACGTCTGCCCATGGCATAGCTCCAACGCTGTGACACAGTCGCACAGCACGAGATGCCTGGAGCTTCATTCTGTGAAAGCAAGGTTCCAGAAGACATAGGAACAACCACCCCCTTGCTGGGACCTCTCTAAATCGCACATGAGATAGTGAATCATTGCGGTCAGCTAGAATCATTAAATTTGGCAATAATTTGTGTGAGGTCAGTCTTCTTGGATGTGTAACTCATGAATCGAAAGTTGAGGAATAGATCGGTTTTCGAAATAGCTGCAGTTGAACACCTGACCAGGGCACATTTTTTGGGCCAGAGGTGGTCCATTCGGAGCAAATCCACAACCCGAAGACTCAGAATCACAACAGGAGACCAGACGACCACCTTTGCAGGGTTTGCCTTGGATTCAGGAGCCTAGGATCCTGGGAAGCTGTTGCCCATCCCTGCCAAGGGGACTGTACACTTCTGGCCTCCAGAATGAGGTACCGGTCCCACGTTGTGTCCAAACGAGGACTCGTGGACCTGGACGCATGTACACACTCAAGGAAGAACAGTGTGGGTGAGAGGCTATGTCCTGCAGGTGACACCCGCCTCCAAGGTCTAGATATGAGGCCACAGTGGCTCTGGGGGACATCTGGGGAAGCACACGCTAGGATACTCCCGTCCCACAGTCAAGACGCGACATCCCCATGGGCACAACGCTGTTGTGTCAACCGGGGAAGACTGACAGTCATGTACTGAACCCAGGCGTGTTCCAGGCTGGGGTCCTGGGTGCACCACAGTCCTCCTGGGAGCCTGTGGAAAGGGCTGGGTCGTGTCCTGTGTGTGCACAGGCCATCGCTGGCAGGGAGGGGGAAGCAATTGGCAGACCGAGCACTGCCCCTGCAGCTTCCTCCAGGAGTGGGTCAGGGAGGGGGTCAGCCAGGGAGTGAGGTCATCCGGTCACAGAGCCAACAGAACTGAACCCCCGTAACCAGGCCCCGCATCAGTGCAGCACCCAGATCAGGCTCACTTGGCTGGAGACAATCTGCTACTGGAGGATTTCTATGTTTTGCTGCGCGGCCCACCCACTCCTCGGGGCTCGGCTCCCAGGAACCCCCGGGGAGCCGCGTGTTCCAATGGAGTAGGGCATGGCTCCAGGCTGATACCAAGGCGTCAGGGCGGTGATCCGGAGGCGCCGTCAGTAAGTAACACCGCGCAGGCCACGGCCAGGCCCTGTGCCCACCATCCTGGGAGCCTATCACTCCTCCTCGGTAGGGAACCAGGGATGTGGGCAGTCCCCATGCAGGCTGGGGGACCTGCAGGGCGGCACATTCCCACGGGGATCCTTCAGGGTACCCTGATGGTCACAGGTGGCAGGGGGGAAAACAGGGGCCACGGTCCTCTACCCCCCCGGCGTCCCCACGTGCCCTGCCAGCGCCAATCCCTTCCTCTTCTCCAGGGGCGGTGGTGCAGCTGCGATGGTGTGTCGGTGGAGCAGCTGGGGGTGGCAGCCAGCGCGATGGGGGCCAGACCAGGCGCTGGAGGCCTACCTGCCTGGTGCCGGGCAACTGTCTCACACAGAGATCCACCCGGGACGTGGGGCGAGTCGGAGGAAGGGGTCGTCCTGCCCCACTGCCTCCAGGAGCAGGGAGGTGCCCTGCGCAGCTAACAGAGGCCAGCGCGGGCTCAGGGTGAGTGCAGGGGCTGGCCCCCCCGACACCCGGACCCTGATGCGGCAGGAAGGACACCGGGTCCCAGAAGCCAGCCTGCTACCCCCCCTGGGCCCCCCGACACTCCTGCTCCCACATGAGTCTGGATCCCCTCCTCCCCACACCTTCCCCCATGCCCTGCCCCTGCCTGGGCCAGATGCAGAGGTCCCTGCGCACAGATGTGTGGGGAACATCAGAATAGAGCCCTCAGGGGAGGCCTGGTCACCCGGGGGTTAGCGCCTGCCTTCCGCCAGGCCTGATCTCCGAGGCCCGGGATCGAGCCCGCCTGGGCTCCCTGCACGGGCTGCTTCTCCCTCCGTCTGTGTGGCTGCCTCTCTCGGTCTCTCTCTCTGTGTCTCTTGAGGGTCCTCGTATTGATCCAAATATTTTGAACATTTATCCTCTGAGATTGTTTCTTTATTGCATAGTTGGTCCTGTTTGTGTAAGAGACAGGCAGGGAGCTTGAGCGGGAGAGGGAGCCCCAGCTCCTCAAGCCCACGGGGCCCCAGCGCAGGGCCTGCCGGGGCGGGATCCCAGGTCTCCCTGGCGGCTCCCTGCAGGCTGCACGTCCCCTCTGTCCCACCTCAGGGTGCTGGGGCCGCGGCCGGGAAGGGGCATCAGATTGTCCCGAAGAAGCTCAGCCGGACGGAGCTGCTGGGGCACGAAGACCGACAACTGCTGCTCGCCTTGCAGCGCAGAGATGTCATCTCCATTTGCAGCTTCTTAGACGACTATCGTGGATTCGCCACCACGGACGAGGTGCTGGACCTGCTGTTCACCGAGTGAGCACCTGCCCCTCCTCAGCCCAGTGCTGTGCCACCTGCTGCTAGGGAGGCTGGGGATGGTGTGAGCTTCCCGGCCTCGGGCTGCTCCCCCGCCTGGAGCAGGGTCCCCCAGGGCCTAGCGGGGTCCTGGAGGGCAGCCCCGGGGCCTGGCCTGTGGCGGGTCAGCCAGAGGGTCTGTGCCTGTGCTCAGCAGCTGTCTTCCTCCCCCATCATGAGGCCTGGGCCTCCTCCACCCCGTCACCAGGGTCCTGAGCGGCCTGTTTCCCATTTGAAAGGGAGGTTTGAGAGTCTATCGGGGGTCTGTGTCCTCGGGCAACCAGACCGGGGGACCCCGGGGCACCCCGGGCCCACTCGGTTATGGGCCATGGGCCTCGCCGAGCCCTTTCATGCTCAAGCCTTCAGGAGGCCCCAGCAGGTGCGGGCGCTTCTCCGGGAGCTGCCCGTGGCCCCACGCCCAGAGCTGACGGCCCCCGGGGCTCCGGCCTAGTCAGGGGTCAGAGGGTGACAGCCCCCATTATGAGAGGTCACGTCCACAGGACGATTCATGGGATGCCCCCACCCTCCTCTAGATATGGGTACATCATAGCTGCATGTGGTGACGACGACACGGTCCAGCGTTGGAAACTGTGAGTGACTCCGGCTCCTGCAGGAGGGCCTTCCCTCTCCAGGAGGGCAGCGAAGGGGCTGTGGGGCGGGGGGGCGGCTGCACCCTCACCTCACACATCTGCAATTCCTGTGACAGAGTAAAGGTCTAAGGCCCCTTCTGGAAAAGAGGGCAGCAGAGCCAGGATGGGGTGCGGTCTTGGTGGGAGACACTGGGAACCCTAATGAGAACTTCTCCATGCCCCCCAACCCTCTCTCTGCCCCACACCTGGGGCCCAGAGCAGAGGGGGTGGGGAGCATCGCACTCCCCAATCTGGTGGCACCTGGACCAGGGGGCACAGCAGGTGCTCAGGAGGGCTGGTGAGGCCTCCAGACCAGGTGGCCCCCACCCTGTGGGAGATGAGAGATTAGAGTCAGTGGAAGGACACCCCCGGGGGCCCCTCTGGAGGGAGGCAGGCCAGAGCCACAGTAGGGAAGGTGGCGGTCCTGGGCGGCTCCTGGCAAGGCCTGACAGGACACAGAGCCCGAGCCCTCCTGCCTTGGAGCTTCCCAGAGCGACAGTGTGTGCAGTGAGGGCAATGACAGGCCAGACGCCCCCAGTCCCCGGACGCCTGCCGGTGGACTCAAGGGGCAGGTGGGCAGGGACCAGGCTGAGGAGGGAGTCCCGCTTCCCCAGGAGAGACGGTGATGGTCACCCCGCTGGGCGTGGGCTCCCCAGAACAGAGGCTGCATATCAGCCCCTCCTCAGGGAGCAGGCCTGTGGCAGGCAGGTCCGCCAGGTGGCAGGGGCACAAGGAGCAGGACTGGCCTCTGACACCCCGCACGGGAGGCCGGGTCCCCGGGTCCTGCACGGCTTCCCCGGGACACCTGCATGTGACAGAGCCCTGTCTTCTGACACCTGTGCCCGCCTGTCCCTCCACAGGGCCATCTCCTGCATGCTGGAAATATGGCTGGATTATTATGGGGACGACTTTTGTCAGCTCCCCGAATTTCCCTCCCTTATGAAAATTCTGCAATTCGTAAGACAGCACATGCCAGGTTCAGACGTGGAACTCCGTGCCCGGCGTAACCTCCAGCAATTCAGACGCCTCCATACAGTGGAGCCAGAGGCTGGGGGTGAGGAGGCCTGGGGGTGACTGAGCTGGGGACAGGGTGGGCCCCGCCGATCCAGCCTCCATGCAGCTGGGCTGGGAGCAGGGGGTGGGCTCACACTTCACCCCACGGGCTGCAGCCTGGGGACACCTCCCAGGGCTCATGCCCTCACGCACGTGGAGCAGTGGGAAGAGTGGTCTTGACTTGGGAGGCACGTGGAACGTCCGTCCTAATGGGGATACTTTGCCTTCCTGGAGCTACAGCTTCAGCCCAAGGAAAACACCCTGAAGCAGCTCAGGAGCAAGTCCCAGCTCTGACCGTGGGGACTGCTGCCCCGTCGGGGCCTGCGGGGATCCAGGCCGTCCCGGCTGCTGGGGCTGAGGGCTCGGCCCGCGCTGAAGCGCCCGCTGGGGAGGTGAAGCCCCTGCAGATAGTGGTCACTGCTCTAGTTCACTGCTCCGCCCTGGAGGAGCCCCCTGCACCCGCGGCCACCCCAGAGGAGGAGCAGGCCCCGGCACCTGCAATCGGGGTCCCCAGAGTGCCAGAGCCGCCACCTGCATCTGGAACAACTGGCTTCGACCCCTGAGCTCGCCCCAGCTCCCAACGCAGGGCTCGTGGTGGCTGCAGCCCAACGGAGGCTTGCCCTCCCCTGGCATTTCACTGTTTCTATATTTTCCATTTTTCTTTAACCTTTAACCTGTATAATGGCTTATGAGTTTTATTGTAATAAAGGATAAGTTAACTTCACACAAAATTGACTCTGATGCTTTTAAATGCTACATTGTTGTACTTTAGGTCCTTCACAGTGTGGCAGGCCCGGAGCCCAGGGCACCGGGGGACACAGCCCAGGATCCGGTGCTCCCCGGGCAAAGGCAGAGGACGGGAGGACACAGGACATCAGGTCACTCCTGCCGCCGGGCCGCGGCAAAATTTTGAGGGTACTCAGGCCCCTGCTAATTTGTTTTCCAGTATTTTTGGATTGCAAGAGCAGTTCCAGGGCACCCAAATGACATTAGAAATTTTATGCGGGCTCTAGTGAGGCAAGGAGGGTTGTGTGACTCTCCCAGGTCTACAGGGAATGGTGCTGATCTCTGGACGGAACGTGTACATTTTTCTAGGATCTGTCAACCTGGGGACATTATCCACTTGGCTTCCCTGCCCTCATGGAGGGTATATGCCTCAGGAGAGGAATGTGGAACATGCTGAGAGGGTTTCCGCATGAACGGAAACCAAGCAGTGGAGTGGGAGAACTGTAGCCTCGTTGTGTGAAAGTCTTCTGGGGAACAATCAGAAATGGTCTCCAAATATCGGACCCTCCTCTTGAATAGAAAATGTAGTCAGTGTTTTATAACAACCACCCATGAACAATCCATAATAAGACACATAACAGTAAAAGTAATAATCAAGAGCAATGTAATGATTGGAGGACGATCACAATGACTTTAACGCTATTAAAGCAATTAATACTGCCAAGTCTACTACAACAAACCTAAGAAGTTGGGAGATTCCGGTACATATTTCTCAAATTCCTTGTCAAATCACAAGATATCAGGACCTTCTTCCTGGGGTATCTCAGGGTCTGAGCCCCATGTTCTGATCAAGAAAATTATTTCATAAGGCCAAAACAGGCAGCCTCTGGCATAGAAAGTCAAACCAACTAGGTCCAGGTAATGGGAGATCTTGGGAACTTGTGTGCACATCCCAGTGGGGGAGCTTTAAAGAATGGAGGTGGAAGGGGGGCTGTCTGGGGCTGGCCAGCCACATGATACCCATCAGATTTCAAGTATTTGGCCAGCCCAGGGTGCATGCAGAGAAGGCAGGAGCCAGACTCACAGCCAGGGTGCATGAACCAGGCTATGACTCCCACTAAACCCCAGCATTTTCTTAGCCTTAGCATCCCATTGTCCTTCTTCCACCTCTTCCATCCAACCACTGGAGGTCCAGGTAACCATATTTGCATATAGAGGCTCTGGGCTGTTGGAGTGTGAGCCTCTGTCAACCAGACCAGCAGGGGTGACAAAGGCCAGCATAGGAGTTTCATACTGCTTTTGGGTGAAACCAGGAAGTGCTGAAGTTGCTGGAGTAGGTGGGCAGTCACCACCCGGTGCCTTCAAAAGGCAAGTTCCCCTTTTTTGGAACAAGGAGAGGACTTTAAACATATCCAGGGACTCAGGCTGGCTGAGATTGCCCAATAGTGGTTCCCTGACGCTGAGCTGAAGTACAAAATTCTAAGGATATTTGGGCAGGTGTCAGCTGAAACCTCTCCAGGAAGACAAGAGCTGCTCCTTGGTTCCCAAGTAGACTCGAAAACATTTGACGACTCTGGCCATCCAAGAACAAAATCCCTATGTCTTCCCGCTCATCACAGGAGTTATCTGGACCTACAGGAGCTCTCATAAAGTTTTATTAGAGATTCAGTTAGGTCATGGGAAGCCTGGTTGGATTTCAAGTTTTGACACTATCGGTTCTCAGGGTCTGAGCTGAAGCAGATAATTCTGAGGATGCTTCAGTTCAGGATAACTTTCTCCATCATCTTCACAGAGGCGAGTGATCCCTGGGCCCCCAAGTGTTCTTTAAAAACTTTGTGGAGGTTCTGGTGGACCAAGGATGCCCGGAAATGGCCGCAGCTTGCTATGTGGAGACGGTTTCTAGGAGGCGTTCAGAGGGAAAACCAGGCATAGCCCAGTTAACTCCCTGAAATGAGGATGGAGTAGAGATGGAGCAGATAAAAAGAGAAGGGAGAGCTACTTGGGGAGGGAACCTGAGCTCCATGAATAGGGACCACCAACCCCAACTGTCAGAGTAGACAAGCACATCTCCCCACCCCTCACCCCTGCCCCCAGCCTTATCCCCTGGGTGTTCAGGCACAGCCGCGGTCAGTGCTTGCTTTGGAAGTGGTGCTGTTTAGAGAGCGCTACAGAGTTCCTGTCCTGCTCGACGTGACATTCTCCCCAGGGCTCATTCTTTTCTCTTTTTTAATATATCTGATTTTGTTTCCCCCTTTTCTGTGTTTCAATCCTAAGCTCTCTGCCTATTGTTCGACCCTCTTAAAAAGTTCAGTCTGATCAGGTATGTCCATCAATCTCATCATCTTGTAGAACTCTGTCTCAGAGATTTCTGAGGTGTCACAACCAATATTGTTGCCAGCTGTGCATGTTGCTCCCTGTCGCATGGAGATGTCTCTTGGCTCTCATCCTGGGATTCCCACCAGAGTGTTCTCTTGAGTTTTCCACTACTTTCCTATTGTCACTGTAATGAATTACCATACACTTAGTAACTAAAAACAACAGAAAATATTTCTTTTTTTTTCTTTTTTTACAGGTTTGGAGGCCTAAAACCTACAATGAGTCATTTTAATAGTCGTATGGTGGTATCTCACTGGAGAAACCCCTATGGATTCTCTATGTTTCTTACATACTTCATTGTCTCATTTGATGAAAATACTTTGCTGCAGTTTTCACAATTGGCCTTGGTTCTTTAAAAGCAAATAACTTTGCTTAGTAAAATTATATATGGAGAAAATATAGAAGTGATGTATACAAAATTGTTTCATTGAAGATCTAGTAGGTTCCTTGAGAATAGAGAGTGTGCCTCATTTGTCTATATGTCTGCAATGTGTGTTAATAAAAAACTCCAGGACCACCGTCATCATTACTCTTCCCCCATTTTGAGTTACTACCATTGGTAATTAAGCACTGTTGTCACCTCTGTGTCTACTTCATACATTTCAGCAAACCCTAGGTTTCTGTTCATCAAAACAAATGAATAAATATCCTACCTCAAGTGTAATAATATCGCCTATTCCTCCTTGAATATACTTGGCCAGGACTTTTAGATACTGGCTGTTCTCTTTTATACTTCCAGTTCTTTCCTTGGTCAAAAGCAGGGAGTCTGATGCAGGCTATGGTAAGGCATGGTTGGACAGGATGGTTAAGACCTCTAGTTCCTGTTTCTACCCTAAATGTAGAAGGGCACATTCGGTTTGGGAGTCAGCTGGAATCTCAGGAGGAATCCATTTGAGAAGACCAGAGTTGAAAGGTAACAGGGGGAGCCAAGGGTGGAATAAAGCCATAAAAAATGACTTAAGCCCCAAAGATCAGTTGTATGGAGCTAATTTTCTTAGACTCAGTTTTCCTATAAGTAGATCCTTATCATTTCCCATTGCCTGGGCCCCCGAGCTGTATCATGGCTCTGTCATGCTATTATCTGAAAGTCACTAACTCTTGGAGAATATAAGCAGAGGAGGTTTGGAGACAAAAAACACTGTTAGGAAAATGCCCCATTTTCTGTTACCCATCTCCTGTTCTGTTTCACTGATGAAGTACAGATGGTTCTAAACACCTGGAAAGCCCCTGACTGCAGTTCATCCAAGTCCATCTTACCAGACCTAGGATGTGATGCACACAATCAGGAGGGAGCATTCAGGTACCAGGGAATTATGGTCTCTCAAACATTGACTATCCCATAGGACGTAGTGGGATGTAGGTAGTGTAGGTCGTGGAGTCTTTGGCCTATGTGTAGGATTCTCTCAAGTGCTCAGTTTCTCAAACTGAATAAGTCTTTTATAAACTTGTTTTGTTACCTGAGGAGACTTGGTTCAAAAAAGAATAGATTTGCACGAAGATAGTAATGGTTCTCATGGGTGAAGGTGTCCATACAGACAGGTGGAAAATGACTTCATTTCAGTCCGCACTCACCAGGACTAGTAGAATGTCCCTGCATCATGAGGACATTTCAATACCTCCCTACAGGTATCTGGGGACAGGGGTGTCCTATGATAGCAGAACGGCCTTCAAGGGAGGACAGAGAGTCCTTGTTATTTTGGATGCTCATGGAAGTGGGCAGTTTTGAATGGAAGTAATTGTCAAATGGGAACATAAGCTACGGACACTTTGGCAATAAAATGGAACAGCAATCTTTCAGGTCAGTTAAAGTGATTTTGACTAGATTGACAAGAAGTTGGTTTGAACGAGGACAGGGTATTTTGTCTGAGAACTTGTTTCAGACTCTGCTAACTAAAGTGAAACTCAGTCATTCTGTTCTGAGCTCCCACAGGCTTCCCATCAGGCTGTGGAAACTGCCATGTTCTATGTTACTTTGCCTGGACATGTATTTTCCAATGAAAGTCTGAGGTTCTAGGGCACCTGGGTGGCTCAAACGGTTAAGCATCTGCGTTTGGCTCAGGTCATGATCCTGCAGTCTGGGATCCAGCCCCGCTTTGCTCAGCAGGGAGTCTGCTTCTCCCTCTGCCTCTGCCTTCCCACTTGTGTATACCAGCTCTCTCTCAATTGAAAAACAAACAAACAAACAAACAAACAAACAAGTAAATCTATCTATAAAGTCTGAACTTCTGTTTCCCGAGCAAGGAGGTGAGACATTGGTTATGTTCCTCTCAATATCTCCTTTTCAAAAAGTGCAGGACAGTGAAATACCACTGGGCTGAAAGACAGAACTTCTAGATTTGAGTGCTGAAGCTCCACTCTGGCTTCTAACTGGAAGTGTGGGACACAGAACCAGGGCACTTTCAAATCTCAGATGCTCCTCTGGTCGGTGATCTATAGTTGCCAAACATCACTATGCAGGAGATTTGATCGGACATGTGGTTTTAAAAATTCAGATTCTTAACTTAAAATTCCGAATATGAAAGTGTGAGAGTCTGGAACAGACCTCTGGTTTTCAAAAATATTCTAGGTGACTAGAATCAACTTTCTAAAAAATATTTTTTTTATTTATTCATGATAGACACCGAGAGAGATGCAGAGACACAGGCAGAGGGGGAAGCAGGCTTCCTCTGGGGAGCCCGATGTGGAACTCGATCCCAGGACCCCGGGATCATGATCTGAGTCAAAGGCAGATGCTCAACCATTGAGCCACCCAAGCATCCCTAGGTGACTAGAATCAATTTGGCTCTGGAAACACTGATTTATATTACCTCCAAGGCCACTTCTAGCTCTAAAATTTTAATATTCTAAAAATTCTGGTAAATCTGAGTGTGACACTTATCCTTAGTTTTTATGATTGAACAAGAAACCCGGTCTGTGGGTGTGTATGCGTGTGTGCATATATGCATAATATGTAGCATGAAATGTAGAACCATATCCAATCCCTAATTCTTGGTAAATGAGAACAATGTTAGTGAGGAGAGAGAAGGGAGGAAAAGGTATGGCACAATTTGCACACACTGGGGAATAATCTATGTACATTTATGCTGTGAGGGAATTGTGTGATTTGTAAGGGACAAGAAGCCTGAGGAAGTCATTTTTAACTTGAGTGCCTGAGTAAGTGGTAACAATATTTACTAAGATCTAGAACAGTAAATGAAGATCAGTTTTGGAAAGGAAGGGATAAAGTGCAATAAAAACTAGTTATTTGTGGGTGCCCATCAGAGATCCAGTTAGGGAAGACCAATGCCCTGTAAAACTTTAGCATGAAGTTGAAGTCGGAAATACAGTGTAGGATTTTTATCAGACAAAGCTCATTTAGGTCAACAGAAATCATGCTGGGTATTCAGAACACGAAATTTAATGCAAAGGATTGCTTACACAGGTAGCAGATGGTCAAATGTCCACAGAGATTAATAACTACGGGCCCAGAGGAGGACATGGGAAAGGCGCTATCAGCGGCAGGGGTCCGAAATCCTGGTGTTAGCTACCTACAGCTGGAGGCTGGATGTGTGAGTATGGGACACAGCTAAGCTGGTGCTCAGACCTCTAAGTCAAGAACAGCTCATGAATGATGCTTAAGACTTTAAGGAAGGAGTGCTCCATGGCTGGGGCCCAGACAAGTGGGGTGGAGACATCCTGCAGCCAATGTTCAGACTTTTGAGGAGAAGATACGGCCAAACAGGGGCCATGGAGAACCAGGGTACACAGCAAAACAGGTTGTGGTCCAGCCATGCCTTTATGGGTGCTGGGTGCTGTTAGTTCCTTCAAGGGTTATTGCAAGGCTGCTGAGAAAGCCAAAAGGAGTTGGAGCCTGGAGCCAACCATCTGTTGCTGTTGGGGTGCTGCTGGCCAGAGCTGGAAATGAAAGGGACTGTCTTCACCCTTCATCTTATTTTCCTGTCTACTGCCAATGTCTTGCATTAAAGGGGCTAATGGGAAGCAACTGGCCTCAAGGTCTGGAAGATGCAGTGTGCAGGGCATCCATGCACTGCCGTGGAGTGGAGTAGAGAATGGAGGCTTGGAGCCTGGAAAGGCTGGTGAGGAGATAATGCCACATCAACAGGAGAGGCTGAAACCACAGGAGCTCCTGGAATTGCTTAGAGACATGTGTAATATGAAGATGGATGAATCCAGGGTGTGTGCAATCGCAGGAAAGGGAGAACATAGGACAACAGGGAAGAAGAGAAAGAAAGTAGCTGGAAGACTTCTATCTTCAAGGGCAGAGGAGACAGGAATGAAGGAGGAGACAGACCACATTGTGAAATGCTTGCGATGTATCGAGGTAACAAGAGATACCAACCATAGATTGCCGAGGGTGCCCCTGGAGTCTTTACAAAGAGCATGGTGACCAACACATGTCTAAGAGGTCATGGTCTCCTCATTAAGAGAAATCCCAGCAGGCTGAAGGTGGTAGAGGATGTTTCTGTAAGTCGAGAAGCAGAGGAAGACACTATACACACCACTGTTAATTTTGCAAGGAAACAGGAGAAAAAAAAAAAAACAGAAAGAACAGGGTATGAGGCCTAAATACATTTAGATTCTCAAAGGCAGTTAGTTTTATCTGAGGCCTGGGTAAGCAACTTCTGGGAAGACCCCAGGACCTGTGATACTTGCAAAAAGAGAGCTTCTTCCACCCACTCGTCTCTTGTGTAGTTTTCAGAATAAAAAAATCAGCCCATTAGCCATGAAGATATGTAGCAGCACCAGAACATTTTTTAGAAAAAATGTTTTGATTTCTTATTTTACAGCCTTTATAAATTGGCTCATCCTTGGAAGTAAGTTGTGTTTTATTCTGCTCTCCTTTATTTACATCTCTACAGAAAGCAGGCTTAGTCAAATAGGTAAGGACATTCTCCAGACTGAGCCAAGGGGCTATCTTTCTTCTGTTCTGGAGCAGTGTGCTGTCAGTCTAGGATGACAGTGGCCTGTGACATATATATTGCTAGCCCTGAAAGCTGGGAGTCTGAATTTTGGCAAATAAGGGCCAAAGCAAACCTGTGTGCTATTACCATTAGCCCAGACAAGCAAGGATCACAAGGTCACAGGAGGGATCTTGGAAAGTGTCCAACTCTTCTGCAGCTGTTTCCACTTCTTCTTCCACCCAGCTGCTCACCAGAGCTGCTAAAAATAATCCCTGTTCAGGCTTCTGCTCTCAGCCAGGGCCCCATTTTGTGGACAGGCTAAGAACATAAGACCAAAAGCCAAAGTGTTGCTGTGACTAAGCCGGCAACAGTGGCATCTTCTGGGGTCTCTATCTCTTCCGCTGTAATGAGGTGTTGAATTAGACTATCTCTAGGAACCCTGCTCTTGAAGAGGCCATGACTGCTACATTCTCACTACAAGAGGCCAGCATGAAGACACTACCCAATCTTTGGCCAGCTTAAACTTTGACACAGGCCCTTTTCATTATGGCACTTGATGTTCCAGATTGAAGAGGGAGGGGAAGCCATGCTAACAGCTATCTGTGAAGGAGCCGGAGAAGCATGAGCCAGCAGGACTGCTAAGGTGGCCACAATTTGTGTCCATCACGTGGGCATGTACTATGTGGTTGAGTCGTCTCATATTACAGAGACCAGAGTCTGAACGACAAAGACCCAGGGTCACAGCTCTGTCTGAAGCCAGGGTTTTAGAACATTTCAACCATGGTCCCACCTTTCCATTCTACCTGTTTAATCTGTTAATCTGCTCACTCACTTTATCAATCCATAAAATAATTAAGGGGGCCTCTGCCAGCAAGTGAGGATTCCGAAGGTCAACATAACACAGTGCCTTCCCCCAGGCCCCTCACGGCCTACAGATCATATTTCTCTGCAGTGTCAGAAGCTGGATTGACAGCTTCATTCAAAGAATGCCCATGTTGGAGGTCAAGAGAATAAATCCAGAGATGTTTGCCGCATGGAGCTCACAGCCAGAGGATCTTTGCTTCTCACTTCCTGTAGCTCCGGCTTGGCTTTTAATTATTCTTCCTTTTTTTGCAGCAAAGTGGCATCAGTTCAGCTCTACAGCCCCCAATCTTATCTTCAAAGGAAAGGCACTCAACCTCACAGCGACCATCCATCTCTGACACTGCATCCTTCTGTGCATAGCTCCATGGGCTGTGTGGAGAAAGTAAGGCCTCAGTTATCCAGTACTTGGTGACCAGAAAGCAACATAACATCACCCAGGCCAAAATCACAATTCCCTATTACCGAGTCTCCTGCAGACACCAAGTACACGCCTGGTGATCAGAAAAAGCACATGTCATGTGAGCAGCTGTATGGGAGCTCAGATTCCCTGCACAACTTACACAGTGTCCCTACTGGGTATTCAATTCCTTCTGCCATAGTCATTTCTAGGATATCTAGAAGCAGAGTATGTCTTCCTGGGATGGAGGCAGTCTACTTTCTAATTTCAACGACATTCCTTCCCAATGTGTGATTGTTTTCATGTCTCCAAATTAATAGTCTCAGATATATGACAAAAGGTAAAGATGGTGCTGTTTATACTGTAGACAGGTCAACGATAGGCCACATGCAACGATAGACCACAGCCATGTGGCTGTGGAGTTTCAAGATTTTAGGTGCAAAGATAAAAGAAACCTGAGGCTGATCCATTCTGTAAGAAATATCAATGAATAATGGGTTTAATTCTGGAATTCAGGGTGATGTGGACAACGAGTTTTTCTTTAGAACAAAGATTAAGCTGAAGAGAGTAAAGGTATTTTGAGATAAATGATTGAAAAAAGTTTTTGGTGACAGATGTTCTCAAGAGAAATAATACAAAGAACTGGCAGTCACTCCCAAAGGGAACTTGTTCTTGGAAAATACAGCTTTGAGGAGGAGAAAGAACACATATTGCTGTCGTATACCTGAGATAATGCCATGCTGAAGAAACACTGAGCCTGTTTGTACCCCAGTTAGGACTCAGACCAACAGAAAGGAATTGCACAGCCTTAGATTTCTGCTCAAAGTAAGAGGAAATTTTTAATAGAGTCCAAAGTTGAACTGGGGATATTGTAATAGACTACTGAAGTTCATCAGGCATCTAGCCAATCAACTGACATGGAATACTCATAAGGTGTTTAAATACTTAATTGAGGCAGATAATAAGAATGAGAATGATGATTAAAAAAAGAATGATAAGCAGACAATAATAATATTGTACTTTCTCAGGCACAGAGGATGTGTCTGGCTTTGTTTAAGCAGATTATAGAAAGAGAGGGATTATTAAACCTTCCCAAACAGTTATTTCTCACGTCAAACAATGAGTAATGGGATCTCTGGACAACACGAGGAGACTCAGCAAAAGACATCATTCATAGGCCCCATGTCTCTGTATGGTTGCTCAATTTAGAGCTAATGGCAATAAAAATGGGGTCATAGTTTGACGATATTCATGATGTAATATTCATTTTGTCAATTAAAACTTTCAGTTAAACACGGAGATATCATAAAGAGCATCCTACACAAAAGTTTTTTTAGACTCCATGGTTTCAGAATAAATATCCTAAAACATGGTGGCATAGGAGATGACACTTTTATTCTCTCAGTGTCCAGGGATGACAAGTGAACATCAAGAATTCAGCAGGGCCCCAGGGCTTGTGCAGCCCAGTCACTGACCAAGGCCTTGCAAAATTTCTCTTGGCCTCTGTTTAGTAAAGAAGACAAATGGACTTAGGTTTTCACCTTTCCTAAGGCTTATTCAAATTCATAAACTGGAAATGGTCATGGTCACAGTAGGAATTAATTGTCTTGTCGAATCAAAAATCTTTCAGCAGAGACTACCAATTCTGTAAACAGAATAAGCCATAGTGACACTTCCAAACCATGAGCTAACCCCGTGCCTACCTCCCTGCATCTACAACTGCCAAAACCATAATGTGTAAAAAAAGGTGCAAGCCTACGACATACTCCAATTAAGTCAAAAGTATATAAAGAATATTGGTGTAGAATTACCTGAGGAAAACTTAAAATTCGGCATAATAACACTGGATTTAAGATATAGACCTGTCAGAAAGGAGCTTTAAAGGAATGTTTCCCAAAAGCATAAAACCATCCAGAGGATTTCACTTGTTGTAGACCCGAGACACACCTAGACAGACAATGATATTCATTAAGACCTTCATCATCTTTGTATATTGGATTCATAGTAGACAGAGATGAAGGTGTAGAAGCAAAGCATGGACACCATATTCCCAAATAATTGGTTACAGCTACAAACATTCTGGCTGGTGAGGATAAGGTGTTCCTATGTGATACCTGAGCTCTTTTGGGAGAATGATCTTCCCTGTCCTAGATCACTAATGTCTAACTCTCCTTGGCTCGCTTGAGGTTACTCAAAATGAAAAAGGACACCCATTAAGATTTCCACTGAACATAGAAACACTAAAGAAAGTCTGTTCAGAAATAGGTAGGGGCAGTTAGGGAGCTTGAGAAAGATCTGAAGGTGCTGTCTGTTGTGGGAGGCAAGATTAGGAGCTGGGCTGACCTGAATGGTCTCTGTCAGGGAGAGACCACACCCAAATCCTGTAATCCAATCTAGCAATTAGAGTGGATGAGAGGACTTTGTGCCTTATCCCAGGGCCCAAAAACCATAAAAGGTGGAGGTGAGGTTCACTATCTGACATTTGGAAACCGGCACAGTGAGAGGAGCATCGCTTTGCGACACGAAGCTCCTGGTTGAATGTATCTTGTGGTCACTGTTTTTGCAGACATGGAGGCTGCCCACCTCCACCCCTCAGAGGAGCCTCAGTTCAGCGCCTCTCCCAAACCCCAGTCATGCTGGTCAAGGAGAGGCGGTGCTGAAGTCCACGGAGGACCCTCTGTGCCCGAGACGACATCCCCTGCATCAAAGACGCTCTCCTCCCCGACTGACCCCTTGGCTCCCGCATCAGCAGGGCTGCCTCCCACCAAGACACCTCTGAGTTGGAAGAGCCTTTCCCAGGTGGGAGCCGGGCTTCAGAACATGGGCAACACTTGCTATGTGAATGCGACCCTACAGTGTCTGACCTACACAGAGCCCCTCGCCAGCTACATGCTGTCCCAGCAGCACGGGACCACCTGTAGGAGGCAGACATCCTGCATGCTGTGTACCCTGCAGGCTCACCTGACGCGGGTTCTCTGCCATCCTGGACGTGTGCTCCGGCCCCTGCCACTCCTGCTCGCCGCCTTCCACAGACACAAGCAGGAAGATGCCCATGAGTATCTCATGTTCATTCTGGATGCAATGCAGCAAGCATGCTTGCCTGAGGACAAGCTCTCAGACCCTGAGCGTCCTCAGGACAGCACCCTCATCCAGCAACTCTTTGAGGGGTACTGGAGGTCTCAAATCCAGTGTCTCCACTGCCAAGGCATTTCGAGCACTCTGGAACCTTACCTGGACATCAGCCTGGACATCGGGGATGCTCACAGCGTCAGCCAAGCTTTGGAGCAGTTGGTGAAGCCCGAACTGCTGGAAGGTGAAAATGCCTACCATTGTCGTAAGTGTCTGGAGAAGGTGCCTGCGTCCAAGGTGTTGACTTTGCACACTTCCCCGAAGGTCCTCATCCTGGTCTTGAGACAATTCTCAGACTTGACAGGCAACAAAATGACTAAGGAGGTGCAATATCCTGAGCGCCTTGACATGCAACACTGCCTGTCTGAGCAGAGGGCAGGACCCTTGGTTTATGTGCTCTATGCCGTGCTGGTGCACGCTGGGAGGAGTTGCCACAGCGGACATTACTTCTGTTTCGTAAAGGCAGGAAATGGCCAGTGGTATAAAATGGATGATGCTAAGGTCAGTGCCTGTGATGTGACTTCCGTGCTGCGCCAACCTGCCTATGTCCTCTTTTATATGCAGAAGACTGATCTGGAGAGAGACCTTGGGAGGGAGTCAGTCAAGGAGGGAGGACTCGCATCTCCCGAGGCAGACCCCACAGTGGTGGGTGAGGCCTCAGGAGAGCCGGCAACGGATCCCTCCGTGAACCTTCCTGAGTTGGAGGAGTGTGGGGAAGAGACCTCAAGGCAACAAATGACATTAGACCAGTGGAGATGCCTCCAAGAATGCAACCGCCCTAAGCCTGAACTCAATGTCAGGAGAAGAGAAATTGCTCTTCCTGCGAACGCAGTCATCCTTCACCACTCCAAATACAGACCTGAGATGCAGAAGAATCATCCTCAGCAGACCGTCGACCTGCTCACCACTGCGGCTGGGATGCTCCCACCTCAGGTGGCCGGGGACGTGGCCAAAGTCCCGCGTGTGCCAGGGAGAGCCAGACCTACCAAGAGGATGAGCAAGAAGGGACAGAGGTCTGGGGAAGCAGTCCAGGGATGTGTCTCCTAACTTTGGTGCACATGGGCGCACACACCCACACACACAGCATCACTCACTCACTCCAAACCCGAACACAGTCCCATACTGGAAATATTTTGTGTTGTGTGAAGTGTGTGTTCTATATGTATGGAAGAACCATCTATCTGGTGTGTTCATGGGATATGGCCTTCAACTGAAACTTGAGGACACTGATATTTAAACCTGGTTCATTGTCATGATCTTTTATTGGGATAGTGTGGATTTCATATGGGGTGTATCGAGGAACCTGCCTCTCCTTCAGCCTTGGGGAGAGTGGGGGCCACTTGCAGGTGAGAGGCAGTGAGCAATCAGGGTTGAGAGTGGATATGATGCTGAAGACCTGGGGTTGAAGTCAGTATGTTTGACCCTTTCATCATGCTCCCCACTTCCCAATGCTTTTCTTCTATTTATATTGAAAGAGTATTTCTCTGAACATAAGTATGTATTGGGTCTTGCTAGCGATGTGTCTTGGTCATTGCTTGGAAATTGTAAGATGGAAATTAAGTGCTTATTTTTGGGGCGATAACTGCATCCAGACATGATTGAACTACAGTGATTTTATTATGTTCCCTTCACTCTCTCCCACATTAAGACTGAAGAGAAGCAAACTAACAAGGACTCTTATTCCAAAGGGAAATGCCCAGCCTCCCACTGAACATAACTTTTTATGACTATTTTGCTACCGTCTACTCTGTGGCATCTCTTGACCCAGAAGAAGTGGACTCTGGATTTCAGACCAGTTCAAATTCAAATTTGGACCTGGGTTGATACCTCTGGAAAACAGTGCCAAGTTCATGAGTCTACCAAAGCGTTTTGAGGTCAGGTTATAGGTGTTCTATGTTATCATTGCATTTCTTACAAAAGAGTTTGACTAGTTCATTGTAGAATGGAAATTATTGCATGACCAGCAAACGCCTCTGAGTGTGACCGTAGATGTGCAGTTGTAACATCACATCATAATGTTATTTTCACTCTGTATTCAAACTTGGACATGCACCCTTACTGGAGAGTAAGGGACAATAGGATCTGTGCAGAAGAAATCAGGCTTTTTTGGAGATTTTCATGTACCTAAGACAAATTGGAGATCTAAGGTGTCAGGGTTACTTTCATGTCTGGGAATTGTGTTTCTTATGGCCAATACAGTTTATTGTGTCATAAAGAGTGAGGGAACCTGTGTGCATGTCTTGCCAAGAGTTCCGTAAGAGGATCTGCAGGTATCCCCGTCCTCTGAAGACTGCCATAGGGAATGAGACAGCTCATGGACTCGGGGACTTGTCCTCCACAGCAGAGGACCCTGAGGAGGTGTCTGTGGGAATGAGGATATGTCCCCACCTGGACTGATGTGGTGAACCAGCAATTCCTCCGCTGAACTGGATGGAAACGGTCAAGTCCACCACGTGCTGGGTGTCCTGCTTTTGTGCGCCTACACATACACTCCCCCCACTACACAGATGCTGCAGTTTTTCTTTAGGTAAATCTATAGGAATGTCAAAGCATGCTTCCCAGTCTGGAATGTCAGTTTGTCTTAGTGAAATCCATTTTCTAACAAATGTAGGGAAATCATCCTGGCAATTTGTAACCTGGTTGTAAACAGAAATTAACAAGGTAATCTGAAATTGTTTTATAAATGTCTGAATTTCTGATTTAGAAAAAGATCCCATCCAGAGTTTTGCAAATTACACCTTGTTTTCTCCTAGAACATTTTCTGTACTTGTTGATATTATTTCTCTGAAATTGTTATGTAAAATATTGCATCTGCTTTGTTTGTTTTTGCTCTAAAATGTTATTACAAAGTTGTGTGTTTTTTTATTCTTAATAAAAGATTCCCACATATAATTTGGTGTGCAGGCTTTTTCTCCCCAGTATTTCAGAACCTTGAAACAGTTATTTTATTTCCAGGCTGGCTCCTCACAGAGGCCTCTTTGCTTGCTTCCCCTGAGTGGAATTCCACAGCCACCTCTAGGTCACCTGCAGCTCAAATTCATATCCTCCCCCCATGGGAATTTCTCACTCCTACTCACTGGCTCAATATAGGGAAAGCGCCAGCAGCCATTTAAGAGGAAATGCAATGGGACATAGGGACATTATTCTTCAGGGTTTCTTCAATTATGAGATCTCTGACCAGGAAGATGCTTGTATGAGAAATTAAGGGGGAGGGAGTAGATTGAACGACAAGCACACCATCTCTGTCCAAGGCTAGCAGAGACCCCTAGGAAGGATGATGGGAGATGGTTGGATAACACACTGTGGGGACTGTGGAGGCTGGAGTGTCAGCAGATTGATTCTCTGGTTAGGTGTCTGGACGTCAATGCTCATCCTGTCCAGGTATCCATTAGTCACTCGAGGGGTGTCTCTCTATATCAAGGTCTATTAGTCATGAGGACAGACCAAGAATCTGCAGAGCCTCCCACAGACCAGATTCACGAGTTCTTTTTCTTTTAAAGATCGATTTATTCATTTATTTATTTATGATAGACAGAGAGAGAGAGAGGGGCAGAGACACAGGAGGAGGAAGAAGCAGGCTCCTGAGCCTGACGTGGGACTCGATCCCGGGTTTCCAAGATCACGCCCTGGGCCAAAGGCAGGTGCCAAACCACTGAGCCACTCAGGGATCCACAGATTCGTGAGTTATTTCCTGAGAAACTGGAATTGCCAATCCTGAATGGAGTTCTAGGGGGACCTCATAACTGTTTCCAGGTTACTATGTGTTGAGACCTGGCTCCATCAACCTGTGGCAAAATGTCAGGCTGGAATTGTTTTCACAATAGAAATCTGGGCTGCAATTGGATTTTGGGGACAGCCCCAAGGGTAGATTCCATGGCAGTATATGGAGGTTTAATCTGGGAGGCCACATCCAATCAATGATCTGTGAGCTTGACAAGGAGGGTAGGTTCCTGGCCATGGTGGGTGAATGTAAGCAGAAGGATTACCTGACTCCCCTTCATGAGCTTTTGTGTTGTCCAGCAGGAGAAAACAAAGTCAGGACTTTTCACAGGGGATATATTAGGGCATGTGTCTCGTGGCAGGTTTGAGCTCAGGCAGGAGACAGGAAACAGCTTCTAGGGAGCTTGCCTCCTCCCGTGAGGTGTGCATCATCCCATTACCAGTTGCTCCAATAGAAGACACCACAGATGGACCACATCTTAGCTCTGCCTCTCCACTTCATAGAAATCAAGGACAGTAAAGGCATGGAGATGAGAACAATCCATAACACGGTGATATTATTAAAAGTGCTCATTTTAATGGGAAAAGAACCCCACCCCTGTGGTGATTAGGGGACATAAAATACATTAGCCTCCTGTTACCAGAGGGCAAGATGAGAAGGTTTCAGTACAGTGTTTTAGTTTCTTTTGAAGAAGCCATTGCATTCACTCTTCTGGCAGTGGACAGAGCTAATCCTGTCTTCAGAGTGTAGGATAGAGGGGACATTCCTCAGCATCTTAAAAGCCATCTACGGAAAGCCCACAGCAAACATCATTCTCAATGGGGAAACACTGGGAGCATTTCCCCTAAGATCAGGAACAAGGCAGGGATGGCCACTCTCACCACTGCTATTCAACATAAGATACCTAGGAATCAACCTCCCCAAAGAGGTAAAGGATCTATACCCTAAAAACTACAGAACACTTTTAAGGAAATGGAGGGAGACACAAAGAGATGGAAAAATATTCCAAGCTCAAGGATTGGAAGAAGTAATATAATGAAAATGTCAAGGGTACCCAGGGCGATTCACACATTTAATGCAATCCCTATCAAAACACTGAGGACTTTCTTTAGAGATTTGGAACAAATGATCTTAAGATTTGTGTGGAAATAGAAAAGACCCTGAATAGCCAGGGGAATATTAAAAAGAAAACCATAGCTGTCTTTAAAATTTTTAGTGATACTGTGTGTGATACACGATTTGGAATATATATGGAATCAATACATTTTGTTGCATTAGGGATTTTTCCATTTGGAGACATCTCAGTAAATCAGTTCCACGTGGTGGCTCTAGCATGTTGGGGCTCACATGTCAGCGATCACACAGAAGCAAAGAATTGAAGGACACATGGAACCTGAAGACTCCATAAGCAAGGGAGGGAACTCGGGGAGAGAATGGAATTTTAAGAAATCCCTCACGGAAGAAGAGCATGGAGTGAAGACACTCTGGGTGCACAGACGGGAGACGGTGGTGGATAAGGAAGAGCCCGGCCGTCAGGAGGGAATCCGATGCTGCCAATTCCTTCCAATGTGGCTGCTTTTGCCCTTGGAGTGTCCTAGATAATGTCTGGTTGAGGGCAACCTCCCAACTCAGTGACATTTTCAAGACTTTTCCAACAATGTGGTTTGGTTCTGGGGTTTTCTGTGCACAGTCTGGATCCCTGCTCAGTGAGAGGCTCCATCTCACTCTCCAACTGGCACAAATCTATCCCCTTAGCTCTCTACTCAATCTGTCTGATGAATAAATAATATTTAAAGAAACCCTGATATTTTCTCCACAAAATTCAAACTGTCTCATTATTTTCTAATAACTGTGATTCGTGAATGTTATAATTCATTCTGAAAGGAAATAATGGAAACATTAAATGCATGTATATGTGACCAAAGTTTGAAAGAACACGAGAATGCTGCCCAAATCATAAGAATCAGCATTATCACACATTAATTACCTTTCAACAATGCATTAGTCAATCGTGCCCCAAAGGAATATAATTGTTACATAGCACCCATTAGTTAACCTCAAAACCCACATTCATTCAGTGGAGAATATCTTTCTGAGGTGTCACGCAAGGACCAAAATTGGAGTGGAAGTGATCTGAAATCCTGTGCCCACCTCTTCTTTGTCAGGAGATTGTCACACAGATGGATGACAGTAAAGTGTCTGGACAAGTTAGAGTTGCTGGGATATGGAGCAATTCCCTGCGGGAGATGGGTCCTTGCCAGGCACCTGCTCTTCAGTCAAAGGTGGGGGTGGATTGTGAAGGGGCTGTGATTCAATCAACATGATCTAATCAGGCAGGATGCATTTAACTCCTGAAATATAAGCATTTCATTGCCTCTTTGCATTTCCAAATATTATCAAGCGTCCGGGTTTATGGGTTGACTTCTCAATATATATTTTGTGCCCATAGTTTCCTGAAAAGAAGTCTGTCGCCATGCAAGGCTGCAGGTCATCGACGTACACGGTAGTTTGTCATTTCTTTGTGTAGGTGCCCTGGGTTTTCAAATCGGTGCTGGTTGTATATGACCAAACACATTGCTGCCAACACTCCACCCATGGTGGTTTGGACAATTGGTCTTTCAATATAAAGAGAAGATAAGCAATGGGATGAGGGATGCATGAGGACACGGTCAGACATGCTCACACTGACCGAGGTCCTCAGCATCATTTCCACACTCAAAGCTGGCTGCTCACTGCTTCTAATCCTTTCACCTTCAAGTGGCCCCATTTTTCCCCAAGGCTGAAGGAAGGGAGGATTCACCCAATGTGCATCCAACTGTGCTAAATACATCTATTACTAATATCCATAACCTATACCAGCTTGTTCAGATAACTCTGTCATCTTCCATATCTGGATGAGAGTGGATTTTCCTTTGGGAAGATAGGTTTGGGTTTGGTTTGGTTGTGTTTGGTTGTTTTAGGTTTGGTTTGGTTTGGTTTTTTGATGGCAGGGAAGCAAAAGACAAGTGAGGTGACTAGAGGGGGAGAACAGGCCTGCTCAGGACTTCCGTAGCCTTTCTCCCTGGTCTCCCTGTGCACATGGATGGAATCCCCTCCACAGCGCATGAAGTCCTAATTGTGCTGGAGAGCCCAGAATAAGGCCCTTTGCTCAAGCCTGCCTGCCTCCTCACCCCTGTGCCCTATATTCTTGCAAGTCCAAGAATCCTTAGACTACTTTGCTAGTTCCAATCCCAACATGCCCCTGTGAGGATAGACCTTCATACCTTTGGACCTCTGGGATTTTCATAGGCTCCAGAAAGTAGGGAATATTTCTATTCATGTATGCATCTCTTGAGGGCCCAGGAAGCTGCATTTTCCTCAGAAGCCATGAGATAGCAATAGGGCGGCATCCATGGGATGAGACAGGGGCCTGAGGCTCAAGGGGCCACACTCTGATCCAGGTCACATAATGATTGCATGAATGGGAGTTACTTAGGGGTTGGGGGTGGGAGAAGGATCACACACTGTGGCTTTTCTACTGCATTCTGACTTTTTAAACCCTAGTGTGCTCATAAAGGAGCTCCTCTACCCTCCACCTACAGGCATCTGCACAGAGAAAGGGAACACCCTTAAGCAGATGCTCTGGAGTGAGAAAAGAGCAGTCAGTTGTTTTTCCAAAAAAACCAAAAAAACAAAAAAAGAAAGAAAAAGAAATTCTCTGAATACAAATATGGAAGTGCTTGGTTTGGTTTGTTCTCATTTGGCATGGTGTTGTATTGTTTTGTGTCCATGGGCCCATATCAGAGATATCCCTGAGAAAGAGAGACTGAGAGAGAATAAGAGAGAGAGAGAGAGAGAGAGAGAGAGACTCCGTGGCCTTGGTCTTGTGGTATTTAGACGACTTGTCAACCATTGCCTCCTTAGGAAATCCTCAGGAGGTTAAAAAATCTCCTTGCCCAGGTCTCAGAAAGGAGGCATCATGATCCAACATTAAAGTGGGATCCAGAATATGTATAGAGGGAAACCACCCACTCATCCCATTACAGACCAATGTGCGACCCAGGGCCCATACAGTACACAGGGCTCCCTCACAGGGTGCACACGGTCAATGTTCCCTATGCAGTACTTCACGAAGGAGACTGGGTGTGCAGGAGACCCTCAAAGTCTACAGATCCCCCAAAACTATCAAGCTGTTGTCCCGTTTCAGTTAATCAAGGATGGAGGAATTAAATTAACTATAGAGAGTTTCAGAATTGCTGAGATTTAAAAAAAAAAAAAAGAACACAAAATCTTAAGAAACACATGGACGCATTTCATCGGTGCTAATATTTTATTAAGGGAAATAAAACACTACACACAAATCTAAATTAACGCTGAGAATAACTGAAATGCATAGATGAAATATTGCCCACCACAATTCCCACAAAGCTACCACCACAGTCTAGAAAAACTCATCTCAGGAGAAAAAAGTATGTCCATTTGCTGGGCCCACAGTGGGTTCTCGATGCCAAAACCCCAAAGGCACACATGTGTACACCACAGACACATTAACATCTGAGATTCTATTTCCAATGGAGTAACAAGTGCTGATTCAAATTTCCCTCCATTTATTGGAAAAACCTATTTACAGAAGAGAAAATTGACATTCCAGAGGGAAGACTACCCTTTGCCACAGCACACAGATTTCCCTAAAGAAAAGTGTAAGGTGTGTTTTGGGGGGTGGGTGTCTGTGCAGGGCCCCAGGGGCATGAGGGGCAGCACGCTGTGGACCCAGGAATTTCCATGCAAAGCAGCTGAGCAAGTGCTGATTCCCCACATGAGTCCAGGAGGGGCCACGTCCTGAGGTCCGCAGTCACCCCATGAGGGTGCAGTGGGGTGGAGGACAATGTCCGAGGCCAGGAGCTGGCTCATTCGCTCTCAGTGTCTACTGAGGATGAGGACACCTGTAGGTCACCGTGGAGGACACTCCAGGGGCCACAGACACAGGCTCCGTTCAACAGGTGGGGGGCAGGAGGGCCCTGAGCAGGGCCTGGCTTCTCGGGAGGAAGGAATGAGGGAGCTGCGAGGAACCGGGAGCTCCAGCAGCTTCTGTCCAATCTGGTGAAGACCATTCCAGGGGCTGAGTGGGGGCCCGCACAGAGTGCGGCCATGGGGGCTCGGTGCATGGCTGAAGCGTCTCAAAGTGAGGTGTGGCAGGTGTGGGCTGGGGGCCCTTGCTTGGCTGGAGGGCAGGTGTCTTCCTGGGCTGCGGGGGCCTGGCTGTGCATCCACGGGCATGTCTGCTTCCTGGAGCACACAGATTCCCTGAATTCCCCACAGGCCCTCCTGGATGCTCCTGCAGGTGTGCTAGCTGGGGCTCCACCACGCTTTCTTTCGGGGGTTCAGGGTCCTGTCTAGGGGCATGTGGGCACATTTCTTGCCTGGAGCCTGGGGGGGGGCATTTGGAATTGTCTGCCAATGCGTTGCTGACAGCGGGACGGGTGTTCTCCTCAGGATACTTGGGTGGTGTCTGGGTGTGTCCCAGCCCATGGCCCTGGGAGCCAGCCTGGGGACCCTCGAGGGACACTCTGCAGGGCCTCTTGTCTCTCTGCTGCACAACCAGGCTGTCAGCCCTGACACAGGGTTGGCGAGCCGGCTGAGGGGTGTCAGTGATCGGCACTTCCTGGGCACCAGGAGGTCCACCAGGTGGGCTGAGACTAACTTGAGGGCTTCTGAGATGAGATGTGGAATGGGACCAGACACTCATGACTGGATTGTCAGTACGTGGTTCCATCAGCAGGGCAGGCTCAGGGATAGAAGGCCTCCTGGTGGTGTAGACAGGCATCGGCATGTGTGGACACTGTGGGAATAGAGAACACATGGGACTCCATGAGTTTGGCCCCAGCACTAAGGCAAAATGAACACTCAGGAAAGAAAGAAAGAAACCAACTAACGGCCAAGACCTTAGTAACAACACCCTCCCCCGGAACAGGGATAGAAAAAGATGGGATCTGTTGATCTGACTCACCCTGGGAGTAGGGAATGCAGTTGCAGGGCTGGTCCGGAACCAAGGTATGACTGGATGCTTTTGATGCCCTTGAGACATTGTGGGGGGACACGCAAAGTCCTGCCTCACAGCGATGCTTCTTCCATTGGACCAGCTCTTCCATCCACTATGCTCATGAGGCAATAAGAGTCCTGATGCTGGAGAGTCATGGTGGCAGCTCCTGAGAGGGGATGGGCAGGGGGGTAATGTGTCATGAAGGACAGAGGCCTGTTCTCTGAGGTGGTATGTGCTCCAGGAGTGCCCGCCAATGACCATCACATGCCAACCAGCCACGGTTCACACAAATACAAGGCATAAGGCAATATCATGGACACCAAGGAAAAAAAGGGTGCAAAGACCACGCTGCTCAACTGCCACTGGTCAGAGAGGAAGTGGAGCCCCACCTCCCCCAGGAGGCACATGGAGCCCAGGGAGTGCCCAAGGGCACAGCCGGGGAAGCAACACACACTCACCCTCACATAGTCACAAGATTCCGTGTCTTCCTTCCAGGTGCGCTTCTGCCCCTCCCGGGGTCTCCTGGGGAACCTGTGGAGCAGGGCCTTCCTCTGCTCGGCTTCTTGCCTGCACGAGAAATCAAAGCAGGGAAAGGAGAAGGAACTCCCTTCCCTGGCTTCCAGCCAGACACCTGCTCGGGGCTTGGGCCAACCTGGTCCTTTCCCTCCTCAGCCACTCTCTGCCCACCTCTGCCCCACCCTGACTACAGTGACCCACCAGGTCATCCAGGCAGTTTGTTTCATGCAGAGTCAGAAAGGGTCTGCCTTGGCATGTGCCAAGCTCCATACATTCACTGGTGCAGGGACACTTGTCCAGCCACAAACCCCACACCAAATCAGCAGGGACAGCTCCATCACCCAAATGTGGACCCTGTTAGTCTGGGAGCTCCTCTGCCTGCCTCGCCCAGCCTGGCTCTGCCCGCAGCCGCCCTGCACACTGTGCATGCACACGGACTCGGGGTCTGTCATGTCAGCCCTGGCGATCGGGTCACAAGCCCCATTCCTCACCTTCGTCTCTCTGCCTTCTCCCTCTCAGCCTGGTCCAACAGCCCAGCCTGGTGCCGCTGGTCCCGCTGACTCCCCGGCTCCACATTCTCCTTCAGCCTCCTGGACCCCAAGTCCATGGGAACAAGGGTCGTGCCCCAGTGTTTTATGGGGCATCTGGTGCTTGATGCCTTGTGTCCAAAGGCCCCACAGTCCCTGCACTTTACCTGGGGGTGGAAGGGGCAGGGGTCAGTGCATCCACTCAAATGCCAGTGAACCTGCCAAGCACATGAATGGGAGGCCGTCCTCATGGAGAGGCACATGGGATGAGGACAGGGGACATCCTATCTGGCTAGTGAAGTGTCAGTATAGTGAAGACCTCAGGATGCATCCTCTCACAGCCAGTGGGAGGGCGGGGCAGGGAGGAGGTATTGCAGGTGTCAGTTTGAAGACAGGTGGAAACATCATTAAGATTCGGGACAAACACAAGCGTGGATCTAATCTTATGGTGCCCTGAGACTGATGCTCAGAGAATCTGAGTGTCCCAATGTGTAGACTGCTGGGATTCCAGCCCATGTCAGGATGGACAACAGGGTCCGGTCAATGATCTTCTGTGAGCCTAGCCTGTCGCAAGACTCCTGGCAGAGCTCCTGCTTCAAAACCCATGCCAGCCTCCCCACTCACCCTGGGAGGCGGGACAGGGGGTGGGGGGTCCGCTACATGAGAGGGGGTGCTGGCTGCAGATGGGGGGCCCCGGTAGGAGGATAGGTCCTGTGGCTGAGGGTCTTCTCTCTAGGGACTCCTGACGCTGTTGCTCTTTTTACAGGTTTGCTTTTATGTCCAACTCAGCCCATTGTGAGACCCTGGCACAACCTGGATGGCCCCAGGACCCTGTGGAGTGCTGCCTCCCTGTTGCGTCCTGGACACAGCCACACTGGCCCAGGCACACGGGACACACGTCCTTGAGGGGAGACGGCTTGGCTGTGCACCTCAGGAGGCCGAGGGGCCACTGTGGCCGTGCACGAGAGTGTGAGCAACAAACACTGGTGGCGTGATTTTAAAAACCCCAAACAAGAAAAAACTTAAAGTAGTGCCTTCCATCCTCCACGTGGGAGTAGCGCCTTCCACGGACCTTATTTCTTTGCCCTTTTGCAATGTGCAGGAATGAGTGAGTGGCTGCCTTCCGATGCTCTCTAGGGCAGACTCCTCCCTGGCACAAGAAATTACAGTCACGTGAAGCAAACTGCCCTTTGAACTCAAAGAAATTGTTTCAAAAGAAAAGTTTTTTAAAAGATTTGCTTGATATTATCTGCCTTGTTCTTATTGACTTGAAATGTTGGCATTTTCTAACTGTGCCTTGTTGGCTACAGTAATTCATTATTCCTGTCAAAACTGAAAAGTGCCCTAATTGAATGTGTTTGAATGTTATCCTTGCACAGTTCTTTAAATTGAGAGACAAAATGTTTTACCTCACTGTTGGACATACATTCCAAGCTTTTCAACTTTAGGAGAAAAAAAATAATCATGTTTTCCGGTATTGTAAATTTTAGACTATTTCATATACATTGTATTAAAACTGCCACATCAATTTTAATGTAGAGATTTTGCAAATCCTAGGGGAGGTGGTGGCCCTGGTGAGCCAGAGCCTGCAGGAGGGAGAACGGGACTTCAAGGTGAAAGTGAGGTCCATCCTGTGCCACCTGCGCCACCAGCCCAGTTGGCCCCTGGAGGTGGTGGAGCTGTGTCCGAAGTACCAGCAGACTGTGGTGGCCATCGACCTGGCAGGAGACGAGACCATTAAAGGGAGCAGTGTCTTCCTGGGACACGTGAAGGGCTACCAGGAGGCTGTGAGGAGAGGCATCCACCGCACTGTGCATGCAGGGGAGTGGGCTCAGCGGAGGTGGTCAAAGAGGCTGTGGACACGCTCAAGACGGAGAGGCTGGGCCATGGCTACCACACGCTGCAGGACGAGGCCCTTTATGACAGGCTGCAGCAGGAAAACATGCACTTCGAGATCTGCCCCTGGTCCCGTTACCTCACAGGCCCCTGGAACTCGGACACGGAGCATGCAGTGGTTCGGCTCAAGCATGACCAGGCTACCTACTCCCTCAACACGGATGACCCACTCATCTTCAAGTCCACCCTGGAACGGATTACCAGATGCCCAAAGAGGGCATGGACTTTGCCGAGGAGGAGTTTAAGAGACTGAACATCAATGCGGCAAAGTTTAGTTTCCTCCCAGAAGATGAAAAGAAGCAGCTTCTTGATCTGCTCTCTAAAGCCTATGGGATGTCATCTTTGGATGCTTCAGGGCAGCATCCCTGAAGACATTATGGCCACCTCTCCAAGCCCTCCCCCTGGGGATGGAGCCTCAGTTCCCTGGGTTGAACGACACTTACCTTTACTCTTTCAAGGAAGACGATGATGCCCATAGTCAACTTCTGCTGCTCTTGAAGCCATGTGCCTGTTTCTAGACACAGGAATACCTCAGCACACCACATCTCTCCTGACTACGGGCCAGAGTCTGGTTGAATCTGAAGCCTCCCTCCTATAGTGACGCATGTGAAAATCTGGTGCTTAATAAAGAACTCAAAGGCTGGTATTGTTGGGGGAAAAAAAAGGAGATGATCATATTTCTTTCTTTCTTTTTTTTTTTTTTTTGGAGGACTGACTTTGTTTATTAAGGGAACCGAGAACAGATCACATACCCTGGAACCTGAGTTATGCAGGAAGGTAGAAAATATCTACAGTGACTGGGTGACAGAACGGAGCACAGCACAAGGTCCCAGGCCAGCCCACCATGGGACACTGCTCCACTCCCCGCATGGAATACTAAAACCGAGTGGTTTTAGCAGCTGCCCCAAGACTCCAGTAATGATGCAATGGAACAAGGATTCTATACGGCTCCCCTCAGCTTCCCCGGAGAGAGTGGATGTGAACAGGTCAGAGGCCTGTCCGCGACAAAGTGGGGCGGCCAAGGCTGCCTCTGTCCTGGCCACTTGGGGCTGGAGCAAAGGCAAGCCTGGCCTCCTGCCCGGGGCAGATGGCAAGGCCAGTCGAATCCACAAGCTGCCTCATGGGCTGGGGGAGGTTGGAAGATGTGGCATCAGGGAAGCGTTCCCACACCAGGCATCCATCCCTCAGAACAGCTGTGGATCCACGGTGACCCCACTCACCCCACTGCCCCCACAGGGGTACGGAAGCAGCCCCCGCAGCCCACACTGAAAGTGTGGCAAGGCTGGAGGGGAAGGTGGGAGGCCAAGGAAGCCTGGGGGGTGGACCCGCCGATAGTAGCAGAGCTCTGGAGGCTTCTGTGAAATGGGCCGACAAGTGTCCCCATTTCATGTCCACCCACAATCCCAGAACAGGCCCTTGTTTGGAAAAGCAATGAGGGTGACAGTGATGACACGGACCTGCAGATCTTCTGCATCTCCTGCGGGCACCCTATCAACCCACGTGTTGCCTTGCGCCACATGGAGCGCTGCTGCCAAGTACGAGAGCCAGACGTCCTTTGGGTCCACGTACCCCACACACATTGAGGAAGCTACACGACTCTTCTGTGATGTCTACAACCCTCAGAGCAAGACATACTGTAAACGGCTCCAGGTGCTGTGCCCCGAGCACTCCCGGGACCCCGAAGTGCCAGCTGATGAGGTATGTGGGTGTCCTCTTGTGCGTGATGTCTTTAGCTCGCGGGTGACTTCTGCCTCCTGCCCAAACGCCAGTGTACCCGCATTACTGCTGGGAGAGGTTGCGGCTGCTGGAGTGGCCCTGGAGCGTGTGCACGCGTGGTACAAGCCGGACGAGCTGTTTGAGCAGGAACGCACCGTTCGCACGGCTGGGACTGACGGGCAGGATCACTGGCCCTGACGCTGCACCTCACGATCCAGCATGACCCGCTCACTCCCGAGCCGCACTCCAGTGCTGACCGCTGAGCCTCACTGGCCCCGAAGTCCCCACGTTCTGCATTCCAGGCCCGGGAGCCGCCCGAATCCCCCGTTTGGCTGCTCTGCCATTCATCTGTTTCTCCAGTGGTCCCTGAGTTTCTCCCTGTGCCCACCCACCATTTGACTACCCCGCTGCCGGTATCAGAGGGTCTCAGGATTTTCTTCTGTCCTTGTCTGTCCCTCTGTCTCTCCATTCTCTGTGCCTGGGTGGGACTGTGCAGTTTGCTCACTGTTGCCTCCCCTCTCCCTGGTTTTGTTAATAAAATTTTGAAGAACCAGAAAAAAAAAATTGATCTCTACAGGGATAAACTCTGTAAAGCCTGAAGCTCAATCAATTGATGTTGAAAACTCTCAAAGGGAGTAAAGGCTTGATCTGAATGGTCTAGAACATGTGCTGTAATTTAATAGAAGAGATGGTCGTCTTAATATTTAATGATTTAAAAGAACTTCTCAGTCCATGCGAAGAGTACAGTCCAAGGATAAATCAAATTTCTGAACGCATTTTATGCTACATATGTGTATACTTTGCAATCCTCAGGTGTTCGTGCCAAATATTCTCTTTCAATAAGTCCTTCTATATGTTTCTTAATAACAACTGTACTTGGGAAGAATCGAGCCTTCACCTGCTGAGTTACCTCTGCTACTAACACACTGTGCTGCATCTTCTTTCTGGATTTCGTTATCCGCAGGATAGCAGCTTCGATCTCATGTTTCCTGTCGTCATCTACTTTCTGCCTCGTTTCTTTCCTTTCTGGGTCAGATTCACCTTGTTTGGCAGCAACTGTTTGAGTCTTGACTCTGTGTACTTTGGATGTGAACTGATCATTAACTGTGAATCTGTGGCCATTTTCTGTTTCCTTGGACTTGGGTTCTTTTGTAAGAACCCGCTGTGTTGGTTTACCACAGGCGAGGGACTGCAGGGCTCTACCAAGTTCTCTTTCAGGGATATCTGTTTCTTGTTGAATTTCCTCAAACGTGTATTTTTCTCTGTATGATTTAATTCATACATCTTTTATTCTTCTTTTGGCAAACATCAGATAATATGAGCAAAACTATATTTCTTGCTCACTATAGTTACCTACATTCTTTTTTGCTTTATATAAGTTTGTAAACATATGTTAAGTGGATAAAATTCTTGGCTAAGGACATACTCCAAAACTCTGACATATACTTTTCTGAGTTAGGGGAAAAGAAAGCTTATGAAACTTCCATTAGACCATAATCACACAGCAAACTAAATTAGTATATGCTGTTTTTAAATTAACATCTGCCATTTTTTAAAGACTTCAGGTTTTGGTTACAGCTAAAATGATTTTTATCTGAAGTTTATGAAAGAACAGAAGCTGACCACACAAATCTTACTCATAAGCATATTGGCCGTTTCAAAATAGAAAATAATAAAAATAAACCTATAATCAAGGAAATTCCACTCATCTTATTAGAAAAAAATAGCTACCAATGTTATTATAAATACAGATGGCAATTTGTAATAACTAGGTTTCATGATATTTGCTTTATTTCTTTTTTTTTAATTTTTTATTGGCGTTCAATTTACTAACATACAGAATAACCCCCAGTGCCCGTCACCCATTCACTCCCACCCCCCGCCCTCCTCCCCTTCCACCACCCCCAGTTCTTCTTCTCTTTTGATTTTAAAGTAACAGATTGGGATCCCTGGGTTGCGCAGCGGTTTGGCACCTGCCTTTGGCCCAGGGCGCGATCCTGGAGACCCGGGATCGAATCCCACATCAGGCTCCCGGTGCATGGAGCCTGCTTCTCCCTCTGCCTATGTCTCTGCCTCTCTCTCTCTCTGTCTCTCTCTCTCTGTGTGACTATCATAAATAAATAAAAAAATAAAGTAACTGATTACTTCATAATAAAGGCAAGCCATTTAGCATTTTATAATTTAATTCTTTTATAAATTTCAGACCCCAAAAATTTCAGATCAAGTATTACAAAACAGCCAGCCTTCAGAATATATTTTGTTTGGCAGACAGAATGGTTTTTCTTCTTTTGAATTGGAATACATTCATGCAGTACTTAACTTGCTCTAAGCTGACCCATCCCTACTAGCTTCCCACATTGTCACCAGCTGGGCATGTGAGGCTGACACCCGTTTTTAATATTATAAAACTCAGTATTAACTTACAAAAATTAAGTTGCATGCATGGAGCAAAAATTCAAATATATCATAAACTTGATGCTAAATCTTAATACTCATTCCTAATTTGGGAAAAAGAGATCAAACCAAAAAGGACTCATCTTCATAATACTTAGTTACATAAAACATTATCAATAAGAAATGTTTCTATATGGATACTGTCTTTTTAGAATAGTGTTAACAGTAACCTGAAATCTGAGATAGATAAATCATTCATATCACAAAGTATTATATACTGTCTTTCCTATACAGTCTTGGCTCCCAAACAGTGGGCTTCAACTTCATCCCTACATATAATATAAACATTCTCAAATATTTGAAATAAAGGAAAGGTGTCATTAATAAGGCTAACTAAAATTACAACAAAGGCTTTCTTCTAATCCTAGAGAATGAAACAAAAAGAGAGGTCTTGTAAGACACATTGGAAATGAGGAAGAATTTGAAGTCAAGTTGGCCCTGGACCCTTTTACATTGCTACTCCTTCTGTTTGTTCAAGTTAAAGAATAAGAGAGGCCACCAACTGCTCCTTAGTGGAACAGGCTGCAAAGAAAACAAAGCAGCTAAGTGATGATGAGGAAAACAAAGAATATAAAAAGTTGTAGTTATGAAGATGATCAATAATAATGGAGCTCCTGGCTGGCTCAGTTGGTAAGGCATGCAACTCTTATCTATCTCAGGGTCATGAATTCAAGCCCTATGTTGGGCAGAGAGATCACTTAAAAGAATTAAAAATAAAAGACATTAAAAAAACTGTAAAAAAATGATGGTAGTAATTCTATTCTGAAGTTTAAGAAACAGCAAGGAGTAACAAATAAATTAGAGAGACAGTAATCTCCCTATTTTTTTCTTCCATTCCCTTTTAATTTGAATACAAATACAGAAAGAATCATGTCGTCTGCTCATAACTCACTCTTTGACTATAGAATAAGTCAAAACTTGTAAATGCGTCATTGAAAACATATTAGCACTCCATCTGCAGCCTTTGAGGTTTCAGCCATACTTCACTACCAGCGTTGTGTGAGCAAGCCATATAATTTCATGTCTCCTTGTGTCTCTTTATGCTGCTCTGCCTCAGAAACCCCTTTTTTCCTCTCCTGGGTAGCTCAGTGGTTGAGCACCTGCCTTCGGCCCAGGGCGTGATCCTTGAGACCCGGATCGAGTCCCACATTGGGCTTCCTGCATGGAGCCTGCTTCTCCCTCTGCCAGTGTCTCTGTCTCTCTCTGTGTCTTTCATGGATAAATCAATAAAATCTGAGTGGCTCAGTCGGTTACGCATCCCCCTTGATCTTGGCTCAGGTCATGATCTCTTGGTTGTCGGATAAAGCCAGATGCCAAGCTTTGCATGTTCGGCAAGAAGGCTGCTTGGAACGCTTTGTCTCTCCTTCTGCCTTTCCCCCTGCTCGTACTCTCCCTCTTTCTCTCACTTTTTTTTAAGTGTTAGAAACGTTTATTTGTCAAAATATTTTTTAAAAAGTGGGAGGAGTGAAATAAAACGAGGCTAAATTTCAGCTAATGCTGTACCACGATCACAGGTCAGACATAAAGCAAAACAAACAAAACAACAACCTCCACCCCCAAAACCCCAATGGTCCTAGCAGTTTCAGAAGATTAGCCTCAACGTTAGGGCCCAGAGCTAACAGAAGAGTAAAAGGTCTCGTGCCACTACATGGTCATTTTAAAGGGAAAGGAGATGTTGCAGGTAGACAGGGAGAAGGGCTCAATTCCTAAGGAAAGCAAGATAAGAGGGGGATCCACGGTACAGGAAAAAGGGGATGCCAGCATAATCCTTACCTAGGGCTGCTCAGAGGCTGAGAATATAAGGAACGGAGTGAAAGGCTACAGGGACTAGTATCAAGAGGAAAGATAAGTCAACTTATAAGAATTAAATTAAGAAAGAAAACACAGTTGGTCACAAACTCCTTTGTTTACTCAAACACGAAGCAATGGAAACATCGTGGCAAGGGGACGCGCGGAGCAGGTTCTCATATATGACCGCAGCCCAGGGTTCAGTCCGCAATGATCCTACCTCCAGTTTCTAAAGGCTGAGCACCGTGCTCGGTCCACATGTGCTCCCGCTCACACTGGGCCATGCCATACAGAGAATCCGTGCAGCTGCTGAGGCCTGCGGCAGCTCACTCTCTGGCCCATAACCGTGGGGAGCACAGCTGTGGCACGACGAAGGGGGCTCCTGTCCCTTCCATAGTAGGACGAGGTGTTGGCAGCGGCAGCAGCCACAGAGCCGAAGTGGCAGCAGCCCCTGAGCTCGGCAACAGGTGTCTGTCGTAGGGATCAACAGAAGTGGGGTTGGGGTGACTGGTCCCAGCTGTGCTCTGGTCGTGAGGCAGATGGGACATGGACTGCTCCGCGCAGTTGTACGCAGAGGCTGCTGCTGCCGCCGCCACTGCCTCATAAGAGCGGACCCGGTAGCGCTTCTAAGAGTCGATGCTCCATATGCATCGTTGTAACACGTGGGTTCCCCGCAGCCCAGGGTGTACGGCGTGCGCACTGCTCCATACTGTCCGTTATGCTGCTCAGTAAAGTCTGCCACACGACCTGTGCGATCTACTGGACACTCTTTGGACCAGTGCCCCTCTTTCCCACGCCGATAGCAGCCACTCTGGTCTCCCATCCCAGGGGCAGTCCGAAGTCGGCTTGTGGATAACTGCACGTGCATCCTTTTGTCTTGAAACTCTGTGTTGTCAAGGCCCCTGATGGCCTCCACTGGAGGCCCGTTTGACACCTTGAAGCTTAAATAGGAGTTGTTTGAGGAGACCAGTGTGTGCCTCTCAGTTCCACTGGCTGCTTGTGGTCTCCAGGGGAGGTGGGATTTTACTTATTGAGTCCCTCCTGTAGGGCCAGCATTATGTATCCTGAGAAGCAAAATGAGCGTCTGGCCACGATCTGTAATGTTGGAACACCAAGGAGGACAAGTGGTGTCCCAGGGAGGCCTTGCATTGTGGCCTTACTGCATGTGGGGACATCTGTGATTTTGATTTATATTTGGGGTATCTCTGAGGCAAGAGTGCCCTGAGTTCCTTACCCTAAAAGGAACAACTCTTAGACAGTGGCCCAAGAGTTTGTAAGAGGTGCTGATGGAACCATTTGCTGACCAGGGCATCCAGAGCTAAATGGCAGCCTAAAGCTTGGCTTCTACTGCTGACTGTTGGGTGGGTTGTGTCCTTTATTAGGGACATAAATATTCCACATGAGCTCCCCCCCTGTAGCATGGTGCTCATACCATCCATAAAGTAGACAAACTCCATTGCAGTTCACTCAGTTGATGTCATGGGGGCTCCCTACATAGCCAAGGGGACTGGGGAGGGCTGACCTTCTCTGGTATGGTGGCATCCAGCAAGGGACTGAGGAAGAACAGGGGAGACCTCCCCTGCAGGTGGGATAAGCCCGCGGCCTCAAGTTCGACTCTCTCCTGCATTGAGGAGACCTCAGTAGCTATGCCTCCCAAGGCTCAATGGACAGCTGGATGTGGACGGTCACACGCCAGTGTCTATAGGAACCTCTCTTTCCAGGAGAGCCCAGGATGTGGCAGCAGTTGTTACTTGGTTGGTGTATAGCATAGACAAGGACGATATTTTCTTGCATCTGAGGGCCTTGGGCACTGTATGTCCATTATGGATATGTGGTCCAGAAAAAAAAAAGGCAAGTCCATTGCTTGTCATGGGAAACAAGTCCGACCTAGAGGAGCGGAGGCAGGTGCCCATCGAAGAGGCAAGGACTAAAGCAGAGGAGTGGGGTGTGCAGTACGTGGAGACATCAGCTAAAACGCGAGCCAATGTGGACAAGGTATTCTTTGACCTAATGAGAGAAATCAGAGCCAAAAACATGTCCGAGAACAAAGACAAGAACGGCAAGAAAAGCAGCAAGAACAAGAAAAGTTTTAAAGAAAGATGTTGCTTACCGTGAAAGCCAAGATGGCGGATGAAGTCAGTCGCCACTAAGGACACAGGGCGGGCTCATTAAGAGAAGAGTATAGTTGACGCCTTGATGTGTTCCTTGCTCTCCCCAACCTCATTCACACATACTTCTTTAAAAGGGGAAAATATTTGTGAATCAGTGGCTGGCAGGAGAAATAAGCCCTTGTCCATGCATTGGAATGGCTACTTTGTTGGGAGGCTTTGGAATTTCCTTCTTCCCTTCTCCTTCCCAAAAGTTTTATCACATACGTAGTGCTATAGGTAAGAAATAAGTGTTAACTAAAAAGAAGTGTACTGTCATAGCATCTTATTTCCCTCCCTAGTTTTATAATATCACCATCTTTTGTTTTGAAATAAAAATGTCTAATTAGGTTTGGGGAAGGGAGTAGGATAAGACTCTCCCTAACTCTTATCAGCTTAACAGAAGTATTCAAATAAATCCATTAAGCTCTAATAAAAACTGAGAGATTTTTGGGATAAGTTTTTTGGCAATACCCCATGGATCTGAAGCACGGTGGATAAAATAAAAATAAATATGAATTGGGCCAAATAGGTCAGTAACAAGCTCACAAACCCTTCACACATATGAAAAATGAAAGTTGAATTCTTTGTATTTAAATATTAGCCAACTATAGCCTGTGTTAGCTATTTCTCTCCTGTAGCATCCTGATTTTTGTGTAGAAGCTTCTTTTTAGCAAGTAAGTGAAGACTCAAGAGTAATATACTTTACAAATGACACAGTTTTCTAACCAGGTCAAGACTATATCTTTGGATACACCATCTCCTAATTGCCAGATCGTAGGCTCATCCTTCTCTGTTGGTAACCAATGTATGTCCTTCTGGTCAACCTCTGCATGCAGAGGTGAAGAGAGCCTCTTTGTGTGTTTCTTTTAAGTATAATGAGTTCTTCTGAAGAATGTGATGAGTTGAAATTGTATTTTCAAATCATGAAGCCAGAGCCTGTGCCAGACCTTCTGCTACCTCTCATAGATTTGCTCTAATTCTAAATGTAAAATTAGGAGAAGTGGAAAAGGAGAAGATAAGCCATTGCCTTTTTACCTCTAGGAATTGGCTGCTATTTCTATGTAATTTTCTTCTGAGACAGCCATAGAGTTGGTTAGAAAAAGGCTTTTACTGATGAGATATTGTTAAGCATTCTTGTATCAATATTCTCAATTTAGCAACCAGAACATTTTTCCTCACGAAAGGAGTACTGTGTGATGAAAACCCAGTATTCAGCATATTTTCCCCCTTTTTTTGGAAGTGACATTTCACACACAGGTGCCAAAAGTGAATTGGGGTGGGGAGAGTGAGAAACTTTCAAATTTATAGTTATTACAGAAATTGTGGAAATTATGATCTGACTGGAAAGCAATCTTGTATCACCTCCCAAAGAATCATGGTCATTTTTTAAATAAAAAGCAGACAAAAAATTGTTGTTTCCTGCCTTGTTAATGTTCTCCATTCTCACTGGTGTGAGGTGGGATCTCATGGTGGTTTTGATTTGTATTTCCCTGATGGCCAGTGATGTGGAGCATTTTCTTATGTGCTTGGTGGCCATGTCTATGTCTCCCTCTGTGAGATTTCTGTTCATGTCTTTTGCTCAATTCATGATTGGATTGGTTGTTTCTTTGCTTTTGAGTTTAATAAGTTCTTTATAGATCTTGGTTTCTAACCCTTTATCTGGTGTGTCATTTGCAAATATCTTCTCCCGTTCTGTAGGTTGTCTTTCAGTTTTGCTGTGCAGAAGCTTCTTATCTTGATGAAGTCCCAATAGTTCATTTCTCCTTTTGTTTCTCTTGCCGTCATGGATGTATCTTGCAAGAAGTTACTGTGGCCGAGTTCAAAAAGGGTGTTGCCTGTGTTCTCCTCTAGGATTTTGATGGAATCTTGTCTCACATTTAGATCTTACATCATTTTGAGTTTATCTTTGTGTATGATGTAAGAGAATGATCCAGTTTCATTCTTCTGCATGTGGATGTCCAGTGTTCCCAGCACCATTTATTGAAGAGACTGTCTTTTTTTCCAGTGGGTAGTCTTTCCTGCTTTGTAGAATGTTAGTTGACCATAAAGTTGAGGGTCCACTTCTGGATTCTCTCTTCTGTTCCATTGATCTATGTGTCTGTTTTTGTGTCAGGACCACACTGTCTTGATGACCACAGCTTTGTAGTACAACCTGAAATCTGGCATTGTGATGCCCCCAGATATGGTTTTCTTTTTCAATATCCCCCTGGCTATTCGGGGTGTTTTCTGATTCCACACATATCTTAAGATGATTTGTATCAACTCTCTGAAGAAAGTCCATGGTATTTTGATAGGGATTGCATTGAATGTGTAAATTGCCCTGGGTAGCATTGGCATTTTCACAACATTAATTCTTCCAATCCATGAGCATGGAATATTTTTCCATCTCTTTGTGTCTTCCTCCATTTCTTTCAGAAGCGTTCTGTAGTTTTTAGGGTATAGATCCTTTACCTCTTTGGTTAGGTTGATTCCTAGGTATCTTATGCTTTTGGGTGCAATTGTAAATGGGATTGACTCCTTAATTTCTCTTTCTTCAGTCTCGTTGTTAGTGTACAGAAATGCCACTGACTTCTGGGCATTGATTTTGTATCCTGCCACACTGCCAAATTGCTGTATGAGTTCTAGCAATCTTGGGGTGGACTCTTTTGGGTTTTCTATGTAAAGTATCATGTCATCTGCGAAGAGGGAGAGTTTGAATTTTTCTTTGCCAATTTGAACGCCTTTTATTCCTTTTTGTTGCCTGATGGCTGAGGCTAGGACTTCTAGTGCTATGTTGAATAGCAGTGGTGAGAGTGGACATCCCTGTCCTGTTCCTGATCTTAGGGGAAAGGCTCCCAGTGCTTCCCCATTGAGAAAGTTGCTGTGGGCTTCTCGTAGATGGCTTTTAAGATGCTGAAGAATATTCCCTCTCTCCCTACACTCTGAAGAGTTTTGATCAGGAACGGATGCTCTATTTTGTCAAATGCTTTCTCTGCCTCTATTGAGAGGGTCAGATGGTTCTTGTTTTTTCTCTTGCTGATATGGTCAGTCACATTGATTGTTTTACGTGTGTTGAACCAGCATTGCATCCCGGGTATAAATCCCACTTGGTCATTTTGAATCATCTTCTTAATATATTGTTGGCCTCTATTGGCTAGTATCCTGTTGAGAATTTTTGCATCCATGTTCATCAGGGATATTGGTCTCTAATTCTCCTTCTGGGTGGGGTCTTTGTTGGGTTTTGGAATTAAGGTGATGCTGGCCTCATAGAAGAAGTTTGGAAGTACTCCATCTCTTTCTGTCTTTTAAACAGCTGTAGTAGAATAGGTACGGTGTCTTCGTTAAGCGTTTGATAGAATTCCTCAGGGAAGCCATCTGGCCCTGGACTTTTGTGTCTTTGGAGGGTTTTGATGACTGCGTCAATTTCCTCCCTGGTTATCGGCCTCTTCAGGCTTTCTATTTCTTCCTGTTCCAGGTTTGGTTAATCGTGGTTTTCCAGAAATCTGTCCATTTCTTCTAGATTGCCTAATTTATTGGCATATGGCTGCCCATAATAAGTTTTTAAAATCGTTTGTATTTCCTTGGTGTTGGTAGTGATCTCCCCTTTGTCATTCATGATTTTATTAATTTGAGGCTTTTCTCTCTTCTTTTTAATAAGGCTGGCTAATGGTTTATCTTACTAATTCTTTCAAAGAACCAACTCCTGATTTTGTTGATCAGTCGCAGTTTTTCTGGTCTCTATTTCATTGAGTTCTGCTCAAATCGTTTTTAACCCTCTTCTTCTGCTGGGTGTAGGATCTATTTGCTGTCTTTTCTCCAGCTCTCTGACAATTGGCTTTCTGACATTGAATTGTAATCCAGATTTTGTAACTCTGTGGGAGAGAGGACTGTTTCTGATTCTTTCGAGGTGAGGTTTTCCTTCTAGTCATTTTGCTCAGTGCAGAGTGGCCAAAAACAAGTTGTATTGGGAAAAGGAGAAAAAGAGAGGAGAGAAAGAAGGAAAGAAAAGAGAAAAAGAAAAAAGAAAAAAGGAAGAAAAAAGAAAAAAAAGAAAGAAAAAGGAATAAAGGGGAAAAAAGGTGGGGGAAGCAAACAGAAATCAAAAAGCAAAACAAGGGATCCCTGGGTGGCACAGCAGTTTGGCGCCTGCCTTTGGCCCAGGGCCCGATCCTGGAGACCCGGGATCGAATCCCACATCGGGCTCCCGGTGCATGGCGCATGCTTCTCCCTCTGCCTGTGTCTCTGCCTCTCTCTCTCTCTGTGACTATCATAAATAAATAAAAAAAAATTGAAAAAAGCAAAACAAAAGAAAGCAAAACAAAGCAAAACAAAACCACGGGGTAGTATCTTCTGATTCTGTATACTTTAAGTCCCTTGAATTCCCCTGGAAGTTGTCCGTCTAGCTGGTCTTCTGGGGGAGGGGCCTGTTGTGCTGATTCTCAGGTATTAGCACTTGGGGGAGCTGCTCTGCCCCCTGCCTGGTGCAGGGCTCAGTGGGGGTTGTTTACCCCGTGAGGCCCCTGGAGTAACAACCGCAGGGGCGGAAGCAGGTCTGGAGCCCTGGAGTCAGCTCCTGCAGTAACTACAAAGCTCTTGGTCTGCAGGGCCTTGAGGCTCCAGGGCGGGGCCGCTGATCTGCTCAGCCTGGGGCAGGAGCGTCCTCGCTGTCCTGGGCCCTCCGGGCCTCTGCCTGTCCCGGGGGAGGCCAGATCCCGGGCTGTGTCCTGGCGCCCTGTGCTGTGGGGCCTGCGCTGTTGGATTTGCGCTCCCGCCCCGCAGACCCCTCCGCGGAGCCTCTTCCTCTGCCCTAGCCCCTCCAAGCTGCTCCCTCCATGCAGCCCCCTCCGCGGAGCCGCCACCGGAGCCCCCACCGAGCTGCTCCCGCCCCGCAGTCCCCTCTCCGGAGCCTCTTCCTCCGCCGGAGCCCCTCCAAGCTGCTCCCGCCGCGCAGCCCCCTCCTCGGAGCTGCCGCCGGAGCCCCCCCAGCTGCTCCCGCCCCGCAGCCCCCTCCGTGGAGCCTGTTCCTCCGCCCAAGCCCCCCGAGCTGCTCCCGCCCTGCAGCCCCCTCCGCTGAGCCGCCCCCAGCCCCTCAGAGCTGCTCCCGCCCTGCAGCCGCCTCCCTGGAGCCTCTTCCTCCGCCCGAGCCCCTCCAAGCTGTTCCCGCCCCGCAGCCCCCTCCGCGGAGCGTCTTCCTCCGTCCCAAGCCCCCCAGCCAGCTGCTCCAGCCCCACAGCCCCTTCCGCGGAGCCACCACCTGAGCCCCTCTGAGCTGCTCCCGCCCCCGCAGCCCTCTCCCCGGAGCCTCTTCCTCTGCCCTGGCCCCCACCCAGCTGCTCCCGCCCCGCAGCCCCCTCCGCGGAGCCGCCCCGGAGCACCTCGGAGCTGCTCTGGGTCCCGCCCTGCGTGCTGCAGCCCTTAGGGAGCTCAGCGCACTCTCCCGGGGTGCAGGTGTCTGTTAGTGTCTCAGGGAGCCCGAGGGCATCCCCGCCCTCCTGGGTCTTGCTCTAACTCCCCGCGAGCCCCTTTCCTCCCGGGAAGGTTGGTGCAGCTCCTGCTCCTCCGGGACGGGGCTCTCCTGTCCTGGGGACACTCGCCCCGGCCTCAGCCCGGCTCCTCGTGGGGCCCCTCCCCCTTGGAGGCCTTTTGTTTCTTTATTTCTTTTCCCCTTCTTCCTACCTGGATAGAAGCTGAACTCTTCTCACTGTAGCATTCCAGCTGGTCTCTCTTTAAATCTCAGGCCGAATTCGTAGATTTTCAGGATGATTTGAAGATTATCTAGGTAATTTGGTGGGAACAGGTGATTTGGGGACCCTACTCCTCTGCCATCTTCCCTTCCTTCGATTTTTTTTTAAATTAGGAAAAAATCAGGCAATAATGTGGGGTGTGACATACAAATGTCCCCACCCCCTGGGAGCTGAAGAAGCAGCAAGAAGGGCCCCCCCCCCCCGCTGTGCCCCGCTTAGAGGCCTGCGCCTTGCTCCGCTCTATCACTGTCTGCAGGGCAGAAAGTTGGGGCGGGAGGAGCAGGACGGTGCTGCAGACGGGACATCCCACGCGGTGGCGGGACAGGCTGATGTGCGCTGAGGACACAATCCTGCGGCAAGGCTTTGGGGCTATCCGCGCAGTTAAAACTTGCTTGAAAGGAATAAAAAGCTTCTGGCTTCTTTTTTTTTTTTTTTTGTAAGATTTTATATATTTATTTGGCAGAGACCAAGCATGAGCAGGGGGCGGGGAGGGCAGAGGGAGAAGCAGACCTTCCGCTGCGCGGGACGCGGGGCTCGATCCCAGGACTCTGAGGTCACGGCCTGAGCCCAAGGCAGACGCTTCCCGCACTGAGCCCCTGGGCGCCCCAGCTCCTGGTGCTGAGGGGGCCGCACGTCCCGGGAAAGGCCCCGATGCAGCCACGCCGGCAGGTGCCCGCGGCTCACCATGGAAACTGCACCGTTTCCGCCTCTATGTCCTCCTCCCACAGCGGCCTTGAGCTGCGGCTCCATTTCGGGACGGCGGGCGGCCGTGCTGGCCACAGGGTCACCCGGCATCGTGGGCCCCTGCAGGTGGAGCAGACCCTAGTGGACACACCTGCCGAGAGCAGCCTGATGCCTCCAGGAGCCCCGGGCCCACGTGCTCCTCTCCTGAGTGGCCCGGCACGTCCCCGGGCTGAGCCCCGCCAGTGCCCGAGCTCGGGGGTGTGGGCCCCTCCTTGCCCCGGGGAGCTCCCATGCCTGCACCTCCCTGGGCCGCTGCCCCGAGTCCCACCGACCGACCCTGGAGATCGAAGGCTGGACCCACGTCACGCTCATTTCTCCTCTGCGGATTATCCGATTATCCGCGGTTCTTTGCTGCGATGTCCTTAACCAAGGGATTTTAAAGGAAGGCCGTCTCGAAGGCCACTCGCTGGGATTGTCCCCGAGGACCAGGATGTGCTGGTTCTGCTGCCCCTCCGGCCCCTCTCGTTCTCAGAAGCGGGTTCAAGCCTCAGCCGTGCCCTGTGGGTCCCCGCAGCCCCGCCAGCTACCTCCCCACAACGGCGTCCTGGCCACGGGCCTGGACTGTGGTCCCCCCCTCCACCCAAAGCCTGTTGCAACCGCTCTGTGCGCCTCACCCCTTCTGCTTCTCTCCGTGTCACTTGTGGGGACCCTTGGTGCTCAGACCCGGGGGCCCCAGGAGCCTCCTAACCGCAGGAGCTCCTGCAGCATCTCGTCAGCGCTCGTCCCCCCGCGGACGGGATGCTCTGTGCTCTCGCTCTTCTCCAGGCGAGCCCTTGAGGGTGACACCTTGTCCCCACATCCCCGTCCTCCCAGTGGCGGGCACAGCTGCTGCCCGGGCCGGCGGCTCCCTCCTCGGCTGAATGAAGGCACCACCAGCCCAGGCTGCTGCTTGGAAGAGCCTGTGCGGCTGCGATAATTCCGCTGCATGTCCCCTTTCATGTGTCTAATGAGGCAGTGCTGATATTTGGGCTCCTAAGTACTCAACATCCATTCTCGGGTGTCATTTAGCTTTTGATTTATTGTCTGTCTCTCTCTCTCAGCGTTTTCTTTTCTTGCCATTTCCTCCCTCTCGAAGGAATGGGAAGCCAAGTATTTTCTCCACCTGGAGCTCACCTGGGGAAGCGATCCCATCTTATCTGTTAAACATCTTCAGCCGCGAAGAGGTTGCAAATTGCCAACTGTCCTCTCCAGCTGCAGCGGAGCCACAACACTTCCTTGCAACGGGGGACCGTCTTTCTATGATTCCCTCGCATCCTATCATTACAAGTGCCTGTGCTCAGATTCAGTATCATTATGTCATTTGCAACGCGGCAGCATGATGAGAACCAAATGAGAAAACACCACTTCCCGTCAAAACCGCAAATTGTAAACATGCATTTCTCTTTGAGTCTCGGAGATTCCGTGTATTTACCACCTGAAAATCCATACTTTGAGAGCTCTTTCCCCAACTTGTTGGAAGGTTAGAGAATATAAGAATGTTGAAATGTTAGGTTTAGTGATGGCACGTTTGATAAAATGCCACAATGTCCCCAATGGCTGGGTTCAGAGAAGAGCAAAACAAAAAACACAATGAAAGAAAACAGAAACACAAGACTTCTGGCAATTCTCACAGCTCAGTGCACATTTTCCACGACTGTGGGACCACAGCCGGGTCGTGAGTTTTGCCCTCTGAGCATTCATGGCGCTTGATGAGGGGTTCCATTTCCGGCGGTGGAGAGACGGGGATGACAAATGGACAGTCGTGTCTTTAGCTGTAGGCATCTTGGCGTTCGGTACGTCCATTCCCAAGAGGACTGCAGGGCAAGAGGAAGCCCCCTCCCACGGGAGCCTCGGTGATGGGAGAACAGTGAACAGGAGGGTAGCAAGGGCTCGGCCGGGAAGTCTTCTGGAAAGAGAGAGGTGATGTTTCTACAAGACCCCGTTTTAATTCACGTCCTGCCCGAGGAGTGTTCTGTGGACCCACTGATTTCTGGTGGTCAGCCCAGCTTCTTCCCAAGAGAGCCCCCGCTTCCCTCCTCGGGTTCACACGACCCCAGAGAGGAAAGCCCGACTCTTACACGCGCCCCTGGGAGTCAAATGCATACTCAGGACGGGATGTGCATCCTTTCCAAACATCGAGCTTCTCCACGCACGTCAACCTTATAAAGAGGACATCGTGGGAGAACCCAACGCCCCCCCAAGCCTACCAGCAGCTACTCAGACATGGTGGCAGGGGCGTGTGGATACAAGCCCCAGATCACACCATTCCCAGGCGTCAGCATGGAATTGGAATGACAACTCGGCCAGAGGACAGATATTACGAATACGAATTTTGAGAAGTTCTCTTTAGGGATGAAATGTCCCCATCTTTGTACTTGTTCACCGATACTGTATTAGTCCCGGCGGAGGCAGCGAGAGATCAGGGCTCTAGGCTGGTCTCTGGCCCAGGGCAGCTGTCGCACACCCGCACCTCGGACCGAGGGTGCAGGAGATCAGGAGCGCGAGCTGCAGGATCCCTCCAGGGACCCCATGGCCGTCCCACGATGCTGGTCTCCCGGGAAGATGCTAGGCGGGGACTTTCCCTGGGCCCCCTCACACCTCGGTTCAACCAGGGGCTCCAGTGCTTTGGACGCACGTGAGACAAGCTCAGCTGTCCCTTGTCTCAGACGACCCGCCTTGGGAAATCCCTGCGAGGATGACACAGGATGATGAATATAAAGCAGAGGACACTTATTTACTCCACTTCTGCCAGTTTCCTCCTGCCGTCGCTGACCGCCCTGGTGGCTCCTCGCTGACTTGGGAGCTGATATGGAGGCGTTTTACGGGAGGACAGACCGACCGTGGGCAGGAAGCGCAGGCCGGGGTTCCCCGATCGTGCACACACGCTTCTTCCCTCCAATGGCAAAGGACAATGTTTGCAACAAGGAACACATCCCCCTCCTCGGTCCTGGCCACCGTCCTTAACGGTAGTTTAAGAGTGATTTAGAAGGACGTCCAGGGTCTTGTCCTTGCACGGCAAAGTGGTTTTCAGCAATAAGAATGACTCGATGTTTCAGGGAATAAAGATGAGTTTTTTGTTGTCGTTGTTCTTTTTGCTTTTTGTTGTTCTTTTTGTTTTTGTTGTTGTTGTTTTTTTTTTTTTTTTTTTTTTTTACCTCTTCGTTTGGTAATAAAGGCAAAGATGATGGTTGAGAGGGATTTTTTCAGTTTTTTTTATATAAATTTATTTTTTATTGGTGTTCAATTTGCCAACATATAGAATAACACCCATTGCTCATCCCATCAAGTGCCCCCCTCAGTCCCCGTCACCCACTCACCCCCACCCCCTGCCCTCCTACCCTTCACCACCCCTAGTTCATTTCCCAGAGTTAGGAGCCTCTCATATTCTGTCTCCCTTCCTGATATTTTCCAGCATTTTCTGTCCTTTCCCCTTTATTCCCTTTCACTATTTTTTATATTCCCCAAATGAATGAGACCATATACTGTTTGTCCTCTGATTGACTTATTTCACTCAGCATAATACGCTCCAGGTCCATCCACATCGAGGCAAATGGTGGGTATTTGTCATTACTAATGGCTGAGGAATATCCCACTGTATACAGAGACCACAGCTTCTTTATCCATCATCTGTCGATAGACACCGAGGCTCCTTCCACAGTTTGGCTATTGTGCACATTGCTGCTAGAAACATTGGGGTGCAGGTGTCCCGGCGTTTCATTGCATCTCTATCTTTGGGGTAATGCCCCAGCAGTGCAATTGCTGGGTAGGGCAGATCTATTTTTAACCCTTTGAGGAACCTCCACAGAGTTTTCCAGAGTGGCTGCACCAGGTCACATTCCCAACAACAGTGCAGGAGGGTTCCCTTTTCTCTGCATCCTCTCCAACATTTGTGGTTTCCTGCCTTGTCAATTTTCCCCATTCTCACTGGGATAAGGTGGGATCTCATTGTGGTTTTGATTTGTATTTCCCTGATGGCAAATGATGCGGAGCATTTTCTCATGTGCATGTTGGCCATGTCTATGTCTTCCTCTGTGAGATTTCTCTTCATGTGTTTTGCCCATTTCATGATTGGATTGTTTGTTTCTTGGGTGTTGAGTTTAATAAGTTCTTTATAGATCTTGGAAACTAGCCCTTTATCTGATACGTCATTTGCAAATATCTTCTCCCATTCTGCAGGTTGTCTTTTAGTTTTGTTGACTGTATCCTTTGCTGTGCAGAGGCTTCTTATCTTGATGAAGTCCCAATAGTTCATTTTTGCTTTTGTTTCTCTTGCCTTCACGGATGTATCTTGCAAGAAGTTGCTGTGGCCAAGTTCAAAGGGTGTTGCCTGTGTTCTCCTCTAGGATTTTGATGGAATCTTGTCTCACATTGAGATCTTTCATCCATTTTGAGTTTATCATTGTGTATGGTGCAAGAAAGTGGATGTCCAATTTTCCCAGCACCATTTATTGAAGAGACTGTCTTTTTTCCAGTGGATAGTCTTTCCTCCTTGATCGAATATTAGTTTACCATAAAGTTGAGAGTCCACTTCTGGATTCTCTATTCTGTTCAGACTTTTTGGTAAAACTAGAATCTGCATTCAAAGCTTTCATATTTGCATCTTTACCTAAATTCACTAGAAATGGGTTCCTTCTGCAAGCACTTGCTTCTCCTTTTATATAAAGAAAGGGAGGTGTAGCAGCCTTGAGAGAAATGCTACTGTTAACTCATCACCAAAGAAGAGGATCTTTATCACATAAGCAAAATAATAGCCCCAGAATGGCCTAGAACAAATCTATGCACAGAGGAAAATAAATTCTCAAATGGTAAGTCAGGAAAGTTTGGGGAACACTCATGGATGGATCTTTTCTCCCCTCTTTTTTATAACCTTTATCAAATGGGAGACAGAGCACCTTCGGAGGTCCCTAATTTTATCCTGGTGTCTATCAACCCGCACATTTTCAGAAGCTAGGAGAAGAATAACTACCTTGTTGTCCATGTTAACCATTGCATCATTGGGGGGGGGGAGAGATTTTTAAATATGGTAAAATATAAACAACACCAAATATGCCATTTTATCCAATTCTAGCTGTCAGAGCTTCCATGGTAGGGATAGACCATGTTTTGTTTATACATTCATCTGTGGGCGGACACTTGAGGTGCTTCCACCTTCCTGTGAATGGCACACAGTTACTTTTCAGTGTTGGTCGACAGTCCAAGTCCTGACAAACTAACGAATTTAAAGCAATGTATTATATTAATCTGATTAAAATCTGAGAAAGAGGGCACCCCGGGTGGCTCAGCAGTTTACTTCCGCCTTCAGCCCAGGGCCTGATACTGGAGACCCGGGATCGAGTCCCACGTGGGGCTCCCTCCATGGAGCCTCCTTCTCCCTTTGCCTGTGTCTCTGCCTCTCTCTCTCTCTCTCTCTCTGTGTGTGTGTGTGTGTGTCTCCCATGAATAAATAAATAAAATCTTAAAGAAAAAAATGAGAAAGAGACAGACTCTGTGATGCACGTGAGACCTTGGCCCCCAGTCTACCACTGAAGAACATGCTCCTCTCGCTGGATGTGGGGCACAGCCTGGGGTTCTCCACTGGCTCACCCAGGAAGCACCTCTCATCCCCGTCGGGAGCACCCTGCTTCCTCCAGCCACATTTGCTTGACCTCACAATGACAGCACTCGGCACTCTTTGGATTCTTTTTCGTTTCCCCAGCACTTCTGGGAACTGTTGTGTCCAGGGGCTCATGTCTACACATGGAGACGTGGAGAGGATAAGTGGCTGGTTTGGGGCTTGGATGGATGCGAGGCCTCCTTCTGTCTCTGTGTCCTGGGCCAAGAGCCTGTTCAGATTGCGCTTCCTCCGGGATGTCCTCCCAATCCCAGCCTGTGACCCCCCAAGAAGTGTGGCTCTCACCTCTCCTGCCCATGTGCAAGACACCTTTAAGCTCTTTAAAGGAGAAACCATCTTTCATACACGTTTATTTATTTTAATTTTTATTTATTTATGATAGTCACACACAGAGAGAGAGAGAGAGAGAGGCTGAGACATAGGCAGAGGGAGAAGCAGGCTCCATGCACCTGGAGCCGATGTGGGATTCGATCCCGGGTCTCCAGGATCGCGCCCTGGGCCAAAGGCAGGCGCTAAACCGCTGCGCCACCCAGGGATCCCTTTCATCCACGTTTAAACCCGACTTGGAAAAAGGGAGACGTGTGTATTGCAAACAAAGGACATCAAAACATACACTTTTCTACTCAGAAAAGTGCGAGTGCACGGGAGGGTGACAGAATGCCCGTTGCCTTCTGACCCACTGCGGCATTTAGCAAAAAGCCTTTCACACACACACAATAATAAAAATCTGGTAAATTAAGATGTTGAATGAGACAATAACTACATACACACAGTTCCCATCTTTGTGTCTAACCCGAAGGATTGATGTGTTACAGAGTGCTCAGGCTAGGTCAGGCATCCCAAAAGTCAGACAGACGAGGTGAAATTCTGTGCCCTAGGACGGTCTGCATCCTGCTTGCATGTAAAGAGAGTGCATTTGAGTTCCCAGAGAGGTCAAGCTTGCCTTTCTATGTTTCTGTGGGCTACCAGAAAGGGAATCCGTGAAAGGTTATGGTGGGCGACCCTGGATTTAAAGAGTTGTGCCATGTGGGCGGGACCATCCCGGGAGACATTATGACCCTCTCCGAGGGAAATCACACAAAATCACAGAACGTGGGTTCTGGAGCACCGAGGGCACTCTCCCATGATTCTGGTTAAACAGCAGCGCTCCCGGGATTGTCGGGGAGGTGGCCACATGCAGGCAGGGGAAGGAGCCAGGCACGCCTGCTGTTCGTGCAATGCTACCTCGTCACGTTTCTGTCCTCATTTGGATGGAAAACATCACAGAGTTGAAAAAGACACCCAGAGTTTAAACAAATGTGAAAAAGAAAACAAAGATGTGACATCCATGTTTCTTTTTTTGGGTGATAAATAAGACAGGCAGTCAAGATACTTTTGCTACTTCAGGAAAGCAAAAAAATAGTAATAATATAGTAAAAAAAAATACCTGCCACTCATGACTGTGAACAGAAATTCATAAACTGTTCTGCATGCAACCACAAGGGTCCCAAATCAAGGGAGTGCCCACTCTGGGGCGGACCCAGACAGAACAAGAGATACACGAGGCAAGGGCAACAAGGACCCGGGACCAGAGAGCGTCATCCAGCACCACCGATGAAGTAATCTACTAGTTAGAATCATATCATCCTTTAAGACTTTTCATAGTTATGTCCTTTGACATATCAATTGATACTAGAAACCTCTTAAACCACATGTAATGATGTCTCCTCCAGATCCCTATATTTAAGCACCTAGCAGGCTTATCTTAATGGATATTCTTAATTGATCTTGTTGGGTTGTTGTAAATTCAGTGAAGGAATCACGTGCACCCTCTGTCTCCCGCGCTTTACGTGAACACGAGGGCCAGTTGATAAGCACTTGCCGAATAACAGAGTGGATCCGAGTGGCTCTCACGCATAAGGTCCATGTCCCCTTCCTCCCAGATTTTTGCAATGATTAAATGATATATATGAAAGTGCCAACCCAGGATTGGGCACATGAAAGTTCATTTTGCCACACGAATGCTCAGGATCTAGACTAAACGTCAGGTACCCTGGTCCTGAAGTTGTAGGCCGATGGCGCTGAGTCTCCTGCTGGTTGTGGCGGCAGGTAGCACGGCAGCCCAGGAGAGCTGTCCACCTGTCATCTCCTGGTGCAGAGGAACAAGGTGGCAGGCGTCAGCGCCCGTGGTGGAAGTGGGACAGCGTCCACACCGCAAGGCGCTGTTGCAACTGAGTGCCACAGGACACTTGCATATGTTCCTATATCTCCTTTAGAAGTCTCATCCAAATGAATTCTATCAGCAGCATTTATCAGATTCAAAGAAAAGGGGTCTGGTCCACGTGGGCTGTTAAGTATTGATGAAAGACATTCCTCCTCTTGCAAGCCAATCAACATCAAGGGTGCTTATTTTCTCTCCGACTTCAAAATAACTGCATTCCTTTGTGGGTTTCACGTATATGTCAGTGCACTTTTCCTTTTCCCTAAGAAAAGCCTTCTTTTGTAAAATAAGCTGTATTTAACCTGTTTCAGTAAGTTTTGTCTTCACTGAATAAAATATTACTTTGTTCTCCTTTAAACTCAGTGAGATGGTTGTGGGGAAGTCTCCAAGCAAATAGCAGAAGCTGAGACTTGAAAGATTACTTCTAGGTAACTAGGTCAAAGAGCCATTATGGGAAGGGGCGAGGGAGCGCTCCCGAGGGAGCAGCATGCACGCAGACCCCATGGTAGGAAATGGTGTAACTCATTCAAGAAATAGAAAGGCCACGGGACTGTCCCATGAGAGCAAAGCCAACACCAAGAGTCAGCTGAGACAAGGCAGAACAGATGGCTCGATTCCATTTAGGGCATGTGAGTCCTGCGGAGGACGTCAGTACCCATCCGGGGATGGAGCAGGGCGACTGAGGAGTATGCAGAAATGCAAGATGATGAGGTCTTCATCCTGATGTGGACTCTGGCAAGCGTGGCCAGGAAGCCAAGGCAGGGGTCACACAGTAGACGCATCCAGGGATGAACGTCGTTAAGAGTCTGTTGACTGGTGTGTCAAAACGGAGAGAATAGAATCCGGTGGAAAGTCAGAATGCAAAATGGAAAGTCCTTTGTAATGAACCGGATGCTGCGGTGGGCAAGAGGGAGAACCGTTCTTCACATCTGAGGTACAGAAGTGACTCAATAAAACAGAAAGCCCTCAAGAGGACCCGAGTTGGGAGGGAAGATGAGACATTTGGCTGTGGAGAGGGTGCACTGGAAGGAAGCTTCAGGATAAGTGACTGATATCAATCAATGAATTCCTTTTTTCTTAATCCAGCTTGACTTACATGCTCGGGTTGTATTTCTGTGTGACACACCACCCCAGAGTCCGGACAGTGAAACAGCAACACTAGTCGTGCTCACAGACTCCGTGTCAGGAAGCCAGGGGGCTGCAGCAGGGTGGCTTGCTTCAAACCCACAATGCCTAGGGTCTCGGGCCCAAAGAAAGCCCAGAAGTTGGGGTCCCGGACCCCTCCAGGGGCACATGGGCTGGAGGGACTCAAGAATGGCCTTCCTGCCTTTATAGAAGCCTATAGTCACACGGGCGGGCCTCGGGACACTGGGACATCTTTTCTCTGGCTTTCAGGCCAAGTGCTAGGATCCCAGGGACCAGGTGCCCCCCGCATCGCCATCTCTGTCATAGGCCCAGGAGTCAGACAGTATCCCATAACATTTCTTTCCCAGAGACTCACGAGCCCTCTGTCCCAGCTCCGCTGCCGGAAGCACAGCCCTCACTTCTTGGTTGAGGAGCATCAAGGCCATGTCGCCGAGGACCAGGAGAGATGGAAGGTGCTGCAGGATCTGTGGGAACCACCAGGGGCCACTTTGCTTCTGTGCCTCTTGCAGCCAGAGCCTGGGCAGCCGGAAGGGCAGTGTCTCCTCTCGCGCATCTTTTGTTTGGCGCCGTCCAAGATGCTCTCTTTCATACCAACGAAACAGGTGTTTGCAGAAACGCCGAGCCTGTCCTCTCTCCCCTTCTGGTTTGTTTCTTGTTCTTTTTTAACTGTGTATCACACGGTGCAATTTATAGGAAAGAAGCATAGGACAGAACATCGGCAAAAAGTAAACATGCAAAGAACTCATGTAAAATATTTCAATCTAGAGCGAATCGCTACGGATAATTTGATGGACATTGGACCTTTGAGAGATCCCTTCTCGGGCTTCCTTCTGAAGTCAAATTCGGTTTCCTGCAGTGGTTACATCCTTCTCCTCTCCTTCAGCGGTAGGTGAATAGTCATGCGTGTCATTAAAATGGCTTCATGAATACGATTTTTAAATAACATGTGGTCAGAGACCTACAACAAGAAGAGTTCCTTACATACAGCATTAAAACCATAAAGAGGGAATCGGTCAGATGCAGAGAGAAACACCTCTTGCACGCAACGCATGAACGGAGAGGGACGTCCAATCCCGGCGGCTTGGTGACCGGATCATGGGGAGGATGAGAATTGAACTTGCTTCCTTTCCTGCAGGTGCAAGAAGGGGTCACGCTGTGTCCGAATGCTGGTGGTTGATTTTGAAGACACAGGAGATCATCCCTTCTGTTTCTTTATTTCAACCATCAGAAATACACACATTTAGTACCTTTGTTTTCTGAAAGAAGCCATAAAGTGAATATCCACTTTTTTTCTAGAAATCATCCATAATAATGAAACAGTTGCATGAGCCAATCTATGCCGCTGATGTGCTTTTGTTACATCTGATTTCTCTCCCAAGGTTTCCCTCTGAGCGAAGTGCAGAAACAATACCTCAGTCCCAATATCCCTAAAGCCTACATGGCCTCAAGGTGAAATCTGTTGCAATCTGTCAGAGGCGTATTTTTCTTCTTGCTGTAAAAAAAAAAAATCCAAACATTACATTTTTCAAATCTTTAGAAAATACATTAAATAATAATTTAAAAAACCCTCTAAATATGAATTGGGGAAAAAAAAAGTTCTTGATCACAAACAGAAACCTGCTCTTGAGAAATACGGGAAATTCATTTTAACTAGAAGAATGTTAATTTATTTTCATTGGAAGAAAAAAGCAAAAAAAAAAAAAAAGAAAAGAAAAGAAAAAAGCATTCAATTTATTTAAGGAAAGTATCTTCCAAAGAATTTAACGAACACAGTAATGGAATCGCTTAAGATTTCAACGTATTGGGGTTATTAGGGGTTGAGTGGCGACCCCCACAATCCTTATACAGGAGTTCCAACCCCCTGAGAGCTCAGAGATGAACTTGTTTGGAAACAGGGTCATGGCAGGTAGAGACCCAGGCAGAGGGAGAAGCAGGCTCCATGCAGGGAGCCCGACGCGGGACTGGATCCCAGGACCCCGGGGTCACTCCCTGAGCCAAAGGCAGGCATCTGCTCAACCACAGAGCCACCTGGGCATCCCAATTTTACATCTTTCTAAAGGGGCTTCCCTTGGTCAGAATCAGAGACCCTGCAGGGTCCAGCCAGACCCCAAGAAGTGAGCAAATCAAAGGGGAAAGTAAGGCAGGAAAGCCTCCCGGACGGCATCCTCCGTGGCTGCTGCCCGCCTCTCCCGTGGGCGCCCACTGGCAAGGTCCGGGCTGTCTGGTGCCACCTGTTGGCTGTCGCCTCCGGGAACAGGGCTCCGGGTTGTGTGGCCCCTCCAGCCTCGAGGTAAAGACCTGCAGCCCCTCACCAGCTTCACCTTGGTTACCGTCCCTCCATCCCTGCACGGGAGCCACGGTCCCCAAGAAATGTGTCCCGACTCCTTGCACGCGGCCTCAGCCCCGCCTCCCCGAGCGGGTAAGTGTTGGTGCTTTGTGCGTGCTCTTCCCCGTCGCCTCGCACGAGGCCCTGTTTCACAGAGAGGAGCGCGCTGGGTCTGTGCGAGTGTGCGGTGTGTGCGGGTGTGCGTGACGTGGGGAGGAGACCGTAACGATGCTCACACGCACAACCAGAGACCAGACCGCAGCGGGATGTCAGTCATCCCTCCAGATGCCTGAGTCTATGCGGATCATACATGGGTCCCCGTGACTGCACGGAGGTGCCCCCAGGAGGCAGGTCCCCTCCCCGGGGCTTCCCGCAGGTGGCTCCTCTGGGCCCTCGACCTGCCACTCCCTGCCGCCCGGGAGGGTCTGACCACTCTCATCAGCGCAGAGGCCCATTGCGACCATTTCCCGTCTTTCCTTTTCTTTCTATTTCCTTTATTTTTGCACATCGTAGTCATTGCCCTGCAACGTGCTATAAACTACAATTTTACGATCTGCTCCTTGTCTCCCCAAAGAGAACGATGTGTCCGTTTCCTTTACTGCTCTCATCCCGGATTCGGAAAATGCATCTCCTCCGCAGGGCAGAGCAGGTATCTCAACAAATATTGGACCAATAGCAAGAGGGGTGACCATGCTAAGGACTGCTGGGCCGGGTCGCCCCGTGGAGTGCGGCGGGCGTCAGCTGCCGATACAGGCCGCCTAGGCTGTGAAAGAAAAGTCACAGCATGACTGAAATTCTCAAACTGCGGTGTAGGAATGAATGAGGATCCCAAAGAGGTGGAAAACACCTACTATTCAGTTTTTCCACGGATGGACCCAACGACGGTCGTTTTGTGCGTAAGGCACGTCACACACAGTTGGGGTCTTTGGAGACTTTGCTGTGCTTTGTCTATCGTAGTGAGACTGGATTCCAGCTCATGTTGAAGTGATTTTGGTATTCACAGAATAAAAAAAATTGATAGAAATGAAAAACTGTTAATAAAAATGGGAGACTATGAGATCTCCCCCTAACCCTGACAGATCTCCCCTACAGCCCCGTGGTGGCAGTCGGCGCCCGGTGCCTGGTGAGTCTCCGCGGGGACCAAGAACCGGAGGCAGTCCCCACCCGGGCCGTGCAGGGAGCGGGGGTGCGGATCACGTTCCTTTGGGCATCGTCGATCCAGAGGAGTTTGGTGGCACAACACACACAGAGGCTCAGCAAACGGATGATGGGGCCAAATCTCTGGACAAGTGTCCTCAGTGGTGCTGGGGCCCCGGGTGGTGCGTGAGGCGGGGACAGGTGCTCCCGCGCCCTGAGGCGATGCTGAGCAAGCAGCGGGCAGCGCGGCCTCGTGTCCCAGGGAAGGAGGAGGGGTCGTGGGGGCCGCGGGCCTGGAGCCGGGCCCCTCTGGGCCTGTGGAGGGGATTGCTCCAGAGGACACACCTCCTGGCTCTAGGGTCTTTCTGCAACCAAGCGATGTTTCATTTTCTCCAGACAACACCACCTGCTGATTAGTCGGTTCACCCAGCGGGTAAAGGGCACGGTATCGCGGCCGTGACATTCAAGGTCGGTATCGCTACATTCGCACACCCACATGCACGCGCGTGTGACTTGGACACACACACACTTAGAGACACGTACAAACCATAGAAAGTGTCACCATTATGCACCAAGAATTTATTCAGTTGAAAACGATATTGCTCCAGGTTCCTTTTCAGCTTTGCTAAACTTAGGTAAAGGGGGCCTGGTGGGCAGAAGCAGAAGTTTAAGAAACAATTCCAGAAAAAAAAGAATCGTGAGTTGCTGCTTGCACCGGTCAGCAGCTCAGGGAGGAAGAGATCGGAGCTGAGTTCGTGTTCAAGGGCACGATGGTGCGGCCCCCTCCGGGCTGCCTGTCAGAGTGCGGGGCTGGCAGGGGACAGGCTGCCCAAGCTGCCGCAGCCAGGGGTTGGGGGCCCCGCAGGGACTAGGCCGAGGAACGGCCTCCGGGGACGTGGAGGCGGGTCCCCTGGGGCTCACAGGACACAGATGCTCCCGAGAGGACCCAGGAACCTCGTGCTGCCTCCATGCCAGGGCCGAGAAGCATCGTGCTGGGTGCGGTACACCTATCCCGGCCCTGAGAGCAGCAGCTGCCCCTTCCCCAGCCTCCCCTGAGCGCCCTCTTGCTTGGGGCGCCCACCTGCCATCTCAGTGTCCTTGTCCCACCAGGGGGCTGGGCCTGCACACGCAGGGGCCCCTCCTCGGGTGACCAGCAGGCCCGGGGCCACAAGCAGGTCTTGCGCGGGGGCAGATGCTGTCAGGAAAGCCGTGGGTGGTGGGGTTCAGGCAGAGGGGTGTCCTCTGAGTGGGAGCAGCTGCACACAGGCCACCGGGTGTCCGGGGAGGACGGCAGCCCATGGGCACTGGATCCTCAGTCCCCCAGTGCTCACCCCGCAGTCACGGCATCTGGGTGATGCTCCGCCCTCCTGCACTGGGGCCCGTCCTCCTGCACCTGCTGCCTGTCCTTGGCTCCCGTCCCCACACGCAGGAGCTGGGGGATGGACACAGCCAGGCCGTAACTTGGGAATGGGGACAGCCCCAGGGGCCAAGGGACAACCTGCCCAAAGGGTTCAGCATCACCCAAACCCAGGCAGCCTGCTGGTCCCTGCGCCCCGTGCCCCCAGGAGAGGCCCAGGGACCTCGCAGGCCTTTCGGGCCAGCCGGGCCCTCTCCCTGGCAGGCGCGGAAGTGGCCCCACCACAGCACTGGGGCCCAACGTGTCTCTGTCCTCCCTGCACCAGCCTGTTGCTCCCTCCAAAGAGGGTCTGGTCGTTAGAAGGGTCAGAGGCCCCAGGGAAGGAGCCCCCGCCCCAGGTGACTGTGCTGGTGCAGGCGGGGGCCACCGATCCAGGGATAGCTTGGGGCTGACCAGGCCGCCTCCATCCTCCTGGGTCACCTTGGCCCAGCCTCGTCCCCCGTGTTCCTTCCAGCACTCGGCTCAAGTGGGGGTCGCCTGATCCAAGGACTTACCACCCAGGTACTGGGGGAAGCAGGAGACTGAGACTGGGGGGCTTGCTTCCCTGTGCTCGCGATGCCCACGGGGAACGGGGAGCTGGTGCTCCCCGACATCGGCCCACGGGAGGGAGCAAGAGAAACAAGGAAGTGGAGGCGAAGCCACCCCCACCCTGCATCTGTCCCGCCGCCTTCGGTGCTGCACTGGGTGCGGGAAAGGTGGGTCATCCTGCAGGCTCAGCACGAGACCCAGCGCGGTCCGGTCTCGTCAGCTTTCGGTCTCTAATGACCTTACTTTCCCCTTTATTTGCTCACTTCTTGGGGTCTGGCTGGACCCTGCAGGGTCTCTGATTCTGACCAAGGGAAGCCCCTTTAGAAAGATGTAAAATTGGGATGCCCAGGTGGCTCTGTGGTTGAGCAGATGCCTGCCTTTGGCTCAGGGAGTGACCCCGGGGTCCTGGGATCCAGTCCCGCGTCGGGCTCCCTGCATGGAGCCTGCTTCTCCCTCTGCCTGGGTCTCTACCTGCCATGACCCTGTTTCCAAACAAGTTCATCTCTGAGCTCTCAGGGGGTTGGAACTCCTGTATAAGGATTGTGGGGGACGCCACTCAACCCCTAACAACTCCAATAGATTAAAATCTTAAGCGATTCCCTTTCTGTGTTCGTTAAATTCTTTGGAAGTTACTTTCCTTAAAGAAATTGAATGCTCTTTTCTTTTCTTTTCTTTTCTTTTCTTTTCTTTTCTTTTCTTTTCTTTTCTTTTCTTTTCTTTTTTTGTTTTTTTTTTCTTCTAATGAAACTAAATTAACATTCTTCTAGTTAAAATGAATTTCCCGTATTTCTCAAGAGCAGGTATCTGTATGTGATCAAGAACTTTTTTCTTCCCCAATTCATATTTAGAGGGTTTTTTAAATTATTATTTAATGTATTTTCTAAAGATTTTAAAAATGTAATGTTTGGATTTTTTTACAACAAGATGAAAAATACGCCTCTGACAGATTGCAGCAGATTGCACCTTGAGGCCATGTGGTCTTTAGGGACGTTGGGACTGAGGCATTGTTTCTGCTCAGAGGGAAATCTTGGGAGAGAAATCAGATGTAACAAAAGCACATCAGCGGCATAGATTGGCTCATGCAACTGTTTCATTATTATGGATGATTTCTAGAAAAAAAGTGGATATTCACTTTATGGCTTCTTTCAGAAAACAAAGGTACTAAATGTGTGTATTTCTGATGGTTGAAATAAAGAAACAGAAGGGATGATCCCCTGTGTCTTCAAAATCAACCACCAGCATTCGGACACAGCGTGACCCCTTCTTGCACCTGCAGGAAAGGAAGCAAGTTCAATTCTCATCCTCCCCATGATCCGGTCACCAAGCCGCCGGGATTGGACGTCCCTCTCCGTTCATGCGTTGCGTGCAAGAGGTGTTTCTCTCTGCATCTGACCGATTCCCTCTTTATGGTTTTAATGCTGTATGTAAGGAACTCTTCTTGTTGTAGGTCTCTGACCACATGTTATTTAAAAATCGTATTCATGAAGCCATTTTAATGACACGCATGACTATTCACCTACCGCTGAAGGAGAGGAGAAGGATGTAACCACTGCAGGAAACCGAATTTGACTTCAGAAGGAAGCCCGAGAAGGGATCTCTCAAAGGTCCAATGTCCATCAAATTATCCGTAGCGATTCGCTCTAGATTGAAATATTTTACATGAGTTCTTTGCATGTTTACTTTTTGCCGATGTTCTGTCCTATGCTTCTTTCCTATAAATTGCACCGTGTGATACACAGTTAAAAAAGAACAAGAAACAAACCAGAAGGGGAGAGAGGACAGGCTCGGCGTTTCTGCAAACACCTGTTTCGTTGGTATGAAAGAGAGCATCTTGGACGGCGCCAAACAAAAGATGCGCGAGAGGAGACACTGCCCTTCCGGCTGCCCAGGCTCTGGCTGCAAGAGGCACAGAAGCAAAGTGGCCCCTGGTGGTTCCCACAGATCCTGCAGCACCTTCCATCTCTCCTGGTCCTCGGCGACATGGCCTTGATGCTCCTCAACCAAGAAGTGAGGGCTGTGCTTCCGGCAGCGGAGCTGGGACAGAGGGCTCGTGAGTCTCTGGGAAAGAAATGTTATGGGATACTGTCTGACTCCTGGGCCTATGACAGAGATGGCGATGCGGGGGGCACCTGGTCCCTGGGATCCTAGCACTTGGCCTGAAAGCCAGAGAAAAGATGTCCCAGTGTCCCGAGGCCCGCCCGTGTGACTATAGGCTTCTATAAAGGCAGGAAGGCCATTCTTGAGTCCCTCCAGCCCATGTGCCCCTGGAGGGGTCCGGGACCCCAACTTCTGGGCTTTCTTTGGGCCCGAGACCCTAGGCATTGTGGGTTTGAAGCAAGCCACCCTGCTGCAGCCCCCTGGCTTCCTGACACGGAGTCTGTGAGCACGACTAGTGTTGCTGTTTCACTGTCCGGACTCCGGGGTGGTGTGTCACACAGAAATACAACCCGAGCATGTAAGTCAAGCTGGATTAAGAAAAAAGGAATTCATTGATTGATATCAGTCACTTATCCTGAAGCTTCCTTCCAGTGCACCCTCTCCACAGCCAAATGCCTCATCTTCCCTCCCAACTCGGGTCCTCTTGAGGGCTTTCTGTTTTATTGAGTCACTTCTGTACCTCAGATGTGAAGAACGGTTCTCCCTCTTGCCCACCGCAGCATCCGGTTCATTACAAAGGACTTTCCATTTTGCATTCTGACTTTCCACCGGATTCTATTCTCTCCGTTTTGACACACCAGTCAACAGACTCTTAACGACGTTCATCCCTGGATGCGTCTACTGTGTGACCCCTGCCTTGGCTTCCTGGCCACGCTTGCCAGAGTCCACATCAGGATGAAGACCTCATCATCTTGCATTTCTGCATACTCCTCAGTCGCCCTGCTCCATCCCCGGATGGGTACTGACGTCCTCCGCAGGACTCACATGCCCTAAATGGAATCGAGCCATCTGTTCTGCCTTGTCTCAGCTGACTCTTGGTGTTGGCTTTGCTCTCATGGGACAGTCCCGTGGCCTTTCTATTTCTTGAATGAGTTACACCATTTCCTACCATGGGGTCTGCGTGCATGCTGCTCCCTCGGGAGCGCTCCCTCGCCCCTTCCCATAATGGCTCTTTGACCTAGTTACCTAGAAGTAATCTTTCAAGTCTCAGCTTCTGCTATTTGCTTGGAGACTTCCCCACAACCATCTCACTGAGTTTAAAGGAGAACAAAGTAATATTTTATTCAGTGAAGACAAAACTTACTGAATTTATGGTATATTGAATAGGGAGGACAATAGGAAAACTCTTCAACCGCAGAAAACCTTAACCGCAAACAATTCTGCACATGTGGAAAGAGTATTGGGGGGCACTAATTAGGGATGGGAAGATGGAATTCAACAAATGCTTAGAAAGGAAGTCATGAATTCAGAAGGGGCCTGTGAGCCATCTGAGCCCCGTGACACTGACTTCCACGTAGATCCCAGAGAGCAGGGAGCGGGCTGTGCTGGGCAGGTGCAGCCGGGAAGCTGGTGGGTCGCAGGCCGGAGCATCCCGTGCTGCAGCCGGGCCAGGTGCGGGCACCTGTGCAGCAGGCGGGGCAGGGACAGGTGCAGGTGGCGGCCACCTGGGAAGGGCCGGCTGGCGGGTGTGGGCCGCCGGGCCCGGATGGTGTGGGCCGCCGGGCCCGGAGGAGGACATGGCCCGGGATGCAGGTGGTGGACACGCAGGTTCCCAGGAGGCCGAGGACGGGAGTGAACCCGCAGTAAGCAGACTGGAGAGGGAATCGGGGAGACCCCGGGCGATGAGCTGCAGTCGACCTGGGACGGGCCGGCAGTCCGCGGGCATCAGCGTGGGCACCGTGTGCAGGCCAGGCTGCGTGGAGTCCCGACCTGAAGTCAGGACGGTCCTCGCTCGGCCCGGCAGGCCTTGGTGGCACAGCACATGCTTGCCGAGAGCTTTGCAAGCGTGAAGCAGGATCTGAAGCATTTTGGAAGGCTTTTCGCATTGATTCCTCCCACAGACGTAGGGAACAGGTGCTGTCCTTATTCTCAGTTTTCGTTTGTGGACATTAAGACTGAGAGCTTAAATAAAATGATTTTCCAAAAATGCAGTGTATTGGGCAAGGGCTATGTCTGCTTTCCCGATGACAGACATTTTCGTTGGGAGGGACCCCGGGGCCACTGCAATACAATTTAAAATGTGTCTAGATTGGGATTGTTAATGTTTCTAGGGCATTATTTCCCAACCATGACTAAGAGCCAGACACCATGTATCTAAGCGAGTATTTATCACATGTAATTTTGATCAAACATATTTTGATTGAAAAATCAAATCTTAAAAAAGAAATCAAATCTTACCACGAAAAGCATTTTATAAATCTATTACATAAAAAGAATCAGATGCATAAGTATGTTGGATATTAAGAACGTTTTTGGGTGCCTGAGTGACTCAGTCGCCTAAGCGTCTGCCTTTGGCTCAGATCACAATCTCAGGGTCCTGGGATCGAGCCCACACCTGCTCAGCGAGGAGCCCGCTTCTCCCTCTCCCTCTCTCCTTCCATCTACTTGTGCTCTGTCTCTCTCTCTGTCTCTCAAATAAATAAAACAAAAATCTCTCAATTTTTTTTAAATAAAAGGCAAAAGCAAGAACAAGCAAATGAAGGAGAAATATAAATATGTAATAATAGAGATTGATGGTTGGCAAAAGTAAGGCGAGATTGGCAATACCCGCTGCTGATGACAGTGGGAGTAAAGGCGCTCATCATATTCCTAGTGGGAGTTTAAATTGCTCCTGGGAAGAGACAGCACTTTTTTTAAATTAAGCTCTCTATTTTGAGAGCATTACAGAAGCACATACGGTTGTAAGAAACACTACGTGGAGGCTCCGTGTGCTCACTCCCCATCTCCCCGCCCGTGACCTCCTGCGGCTCTCCTGCACAACACCTCCACGAGGCCGTAGGTACTGACGCAGTCCAGAAGCAGGACATTATCACCACGCACCTGTCTTCCTCCCCTCCCTGCTCCTTGACCCCTTGGGGCCGCGGAATCCTGGCTCCTTTCCCATGGTCTCCTCACTCAGAGCCTTAATGGGATGGGAAGACCTGCGGCATTTGGGGGTTGGATTTTTCCCCTTTCCTTCCTTCCTTCCCTTCCCTTCTTCCTTCCTTCCTTCCCTTCTTCCTTCCTTCTTTCCTTCCTTCCTTTCTTCCTTCCTTCCTATTCCTTCCTTCCTTCCTTCCTTCCTTCCTCTTCCTTCCTTCCTTCCCTCCTTCCTCCCTTCCTTCCTTCCTTCCTTCCTTTCCTTCCTTCCTTCCTTCCTTCCCTCCCTCCTCCCTCCCTCCCTTCCTCCTTCCTTCCTTCCTTCCTTCCTTCCTTCCTTCCTTCCCTTCCTTCCCTCAGAGCAAGTCTCTAAAGGTCCATCCACGTCATGGCGTGCATTACTGGCTTAGTCCTACGTGCTGCTAAGCAGTGCCCCTCGGAGCTGATGTACGACCTTCTGTTTACCTGCTCATCATTGAAAGGCAGCTGGGCTGTTCCCAGTTAGGGCTGCTGTGAACAAAGCTGTCGTAAATACTTGCATAGAGTTCTGCTGGTCTATGTCTTGGTTTCTTGAGGAACAAGAGCCCTGGTTGGATGGACTGGGTCCTAGGGTAGGGGCATGCCTTGTGCTTTAAATTGCCTGGCTGTTTTGCAGAGCGGCTGTACCACTTCTGATAACAGCGTTTCTGGGATCCCATTTCTCTGCATACCCACCGGCATTTGGAACCATCACTATTTGTCACGTTAGCCATTCTCATTGGTGCACTGGGGTGGCTCCTGATTATTTTAATCTGCATTTCCCTGAAGGCTGATGGTGTCGAACATTTTTTTTCTTTTTTTTTTTTAAGATTTTATTTATTTATTCATAGAGATGCAGAGAGAGAGAGAGAGGCAGAGACACAGGCGAGGGAGAAGCAGGCCCCATGCAGAGAGCCCGATGCGGGACTCGATCCAGGGTCTCCAGATCACGCCCGGCTGCAGGCGCGCTAAACCGCTGCGCCACCAGGGCTGCCCAACATTTTTTCGTGTCATTTGCCTTCCATGTACCCTTTGGGTGAAATACCTCTTACCCATTTTCTACTTGGAATTTGTTTTACTGTTGAGCTTTGAGATTCTTCACATGCTTTAGATACTAATCCTTTGCCAGGTATATGGTTCACAAGGATTTCCTTTACTCTGTAGCTGTTTTTCTATCCTATCAACAGTCACTTGAAGCATAAAAGTGTTTACTTTTGATGAAGTGTAGTGAATTGATGTTGTCTCTTTGTCTCTTACAGGTCAAGACCTGAGCTGAGATCAAGAACCAGATGCTTACCCGCCTGAGCCACCCAGGTGCCCCATAGTCAATGTATTTTTGAACTGACCGTGAGACTTCCTCTTTGACTCATGGAATATTTAGATTCTGATCAGGACTCTATGGTCATTTTTTTTAATAATTTTTATTTATTTATGATAGTCACACAGAGAGAGAGAGAGAGAGGCAGAGACACAGACAGAGGGAGAAGCAGGCTCCATGCACGGGAGCCCGACGTGGGATTCGATCCCGGGTCTCCAGGATCGCGCCCTGGGCCAAAGGCAGGCGCTAAACCACTGCGCCACCCAGGGATCCCTAGGACACTATGGTCATTTTAATTGCTGTTCACCTATAGGATTTTTCTGTGATTTCTTTCAAGATTTTAAATCTTTCTTTCATTTTCAAAAAAAATTAATCATGATATCTTGGCACAGATTTACCCTGTTTGGCTGCCCACAGCTCTTGAATCTGTTAGTTTATGTGTCTTGTCAAAATTTGCCAAGATTTAACCATTGACTGTTTCCAGGCCCCTCTTCTATTTCCTCTCCTTCTGGAACCACAGTGACACAAATATTAGATATTTGGGTCGGTCTCCAAGCATCTACGTTCTGGAAAAATCCTCAAGGGTCACGTGGCGTGGCTCCAATCCCACTTCCATCCCCAGCACGCCAACTGACACACCAGGGGCATGAGGCCCCACTAGGCTTCGTGTTGCCCATTTACAATGCTCGGCTGTCCTTTCTCCTATGGACCCAGCCTGCATATTACATCACCACGTGCCCACCTCCGAAGATCCCTTTCCTCATTCGCTTTCTAAACTGAGCTTTCCAGAAAGTACACCGACACCTGGTTTGCTTCCTTCTGCCCAGGGTCTTCCTCTTCAGTGGGTTTTCATGCCTCCAATTCATTTTCTCAGTTTCGAGATGGTGACATATCCCATCTCGGGTGGTCAGAAAGACAGAGCCTTTCTGTCTTGTCTCTGCTCAATTTCTAGAAGATCTAATCTGGACCCGGAGTCTTTCTTCTGGATCCATGATCTCAGAGGATTAGTGGATGAAATTACCCAGCTGTGTAAAGTTTATTCTACTGGGGTACCCGTGAAGCTCAGAGTTATATTGTGTGACCTCCTGGCCACTGGTCTGTGACATCAGTGTCAAGTGAGGCAAGCAGAGTGAAACACATTTCTTCTCTCACACTCCTGTTTGTGATGCTCCTCCATTCACCCCCAGAGGGCCAGCGACCATCGCAACACCACATGTGTACCAGATTCCTAAACAAACCCTATTTGCAATCAGAAGTTAGAATTTTTTTCATAACTCTGGAACTAGAAATCCCACACACGGCGTACATATTTATTTCAGACAATAATGTTTGCTGCAATAAAATCTACTTATCAGTAAATAGAACTTCTCTCTTTTTCATTTCAAATCTTTAATCATTGTGAGTCAAACTGAATTATTCATAATTCTTAAAACAACATAATGTTTGGACATGTTTGCTATAATTTAAAGCAGCAATGTAGATGGAAAGAAACCTTCTCTTTTATTCTGCGTTTTATTTATTTATTTATTTATTTTTATTTTTTAAATTTTTTTTTTTTTATTTATGATAGTCACAGAGAGAGAGAGAGAGAGAGAGAGAGGCAGAGACACAGCAGAGGGAGAAGCAGGCTCCATGCACTGGGAGCCTGATGTGGGATTCGATCCCGGGTCTCCAGGATCGCGCCCTGGGCCAAAGGCAGGCGCCAAACCGCTGCGCCACCCAGGGATCCCTATTCTGCGTTTTAGCATATAAGTAAGCAATTAATCTCGGTTTGAGTTTATATGACTGTTTAGTAGTAATGCCTTCCTTTCCATTTATGCATTTAACTCAACATGCATTCCGTAATTTTTATTTCCTTTTTTTGTTGTTGTTAGAAATTTAGCCCTTGGGCAAAATAAAGGAAGTAATTACTTTTTGTCAAAAGGTTGCAAGACCGTAGCTCACGGATTATAAAGGAGACTTCATCAAGCCTGTATGTCTTCTATGCCTACTGTTATTTTACTT